>NC_079168.1:51876682-51916682 GCF_947568905.1 Ostrea edulis | reverse complement strand
ATTGCAGTAGTTGCTTCAGACTTACGAAAATTCATCAGACATGATATATTTTCTGTCTCTCTCATCCCGGGCAGCTATCACAGGCTTGTCTCCACTGACATCTCCCATTCCATACTCTCCAAGCTCGTAACTGAAATCCTTGTGGCTGCTCACAGCAAAGTAAACACTCTTCCCCTCGCCTTTTATCTTCTTGGCGACTTTCATCACTCTACATTAATAAAGCAAGTACATGTACAATGCATGTTGATGCAAACTTTCAAATTGAGAAAGTCTACAAAACAGTTAACTTTTTATTTCATTATTTGAGGACAGACAGAAGTTCCTCACCTGTTTCTCCAGTAATTTGTTCCCTTTTCATTCTTGACATAATCCACATCATAAAAAGCCACAACCAATGGTTTCTTGAATTTTTCAGCATTGCCCTGTGTTCTGTGTCCACAGAGTCCCAAACTAAAATAAAAACAGACATGCAACTTATTAGGTCTGAAGGCAGTAATCTCAAATTGGTGGTGGTGATTAAAATCTATAAGTGGAAAATTTGAGAAAATATTGAATCTCTACTACCCCCACCCCCTCCCTTATAGGCCTGTTTATGAAAGTGATACTGAACCATATAGAGATAAGATTAAAGATTGTTTATATGAATTTCAACTTTTAGGAAAATAATTGGATCCTCCTGTCCCGACAATATGCACATGTACAAATGGCAATGAAGCATTGTACAAAGTTTCAAACCCACCCAATTAGCCATATAGGAGAAGTGTTCACAAGCTATTTTACATCCTCCACCCCTCTTAGAGCCACTAAAACTTTTAGGAAAATAATTGGATCCTCCTGTCCCGACAATATGCACATGTACAAATGGCAATGAAGCATTGTACAAAGTTTCAAATCTATCAGATAAACTATATAGGAGAAGCGTCCACAAGATTTTGTGACAGACGGACAGAAAGTACAAAAGTAATATGTCTCCCCCTGAAAGAGGGTCGACATAATAAAATTGAGCACAGTAGAAATTGAAAGTATAAACAGAAAACATCTTACAGGTTGCTATTGAGCCAGTCTTTGATTTTATACACTGTTGCATCATCACTGTATTTGATTTTAGAATCCTCAAACTTGCTATGAAGTCTCTTGGGTTGGAATAACACAATATCACTAAAATTGAAGAAAAAAAATCATTAAGGAAAAACTGACAATTTTTTCAATCACAAATTAAGTGTGAAAGAATCCATTAAATTTAAAATCTTTATTTCATGCTTTGATATTTATTCATCAATTGTTATAATATGGCACCTACTTTTTGAATCCATATTTATCTTGCACTGCTTTGCTAGTAGTGTGAGCAAAGCGTACATCTGTGCTCATGGCATCAGCTGTCTTTTGGAATGTTTTAGCTAACTCACTTTCACCATCTTCAAAGAATCCTACAATCAAATAAATAAATGACAATAAAAAACTCCAATGTATGTCAAGTCTTTCTAGCATTTCAACTTAATAATAAAAGACCCTTTGGCTGACAAATGTACACTTTCCTAAACAAATTATTCATGAAGAAAGAAAAAAACAAAAACAAAACAAAAAACACACACAAACAAACCCCCAACCACATCTTTTCCCTGTGAAAATTACTCTGAGAAACATTTTGAATGCAGGTTTCCTCCATTAACAATATAACAATGAGTACATGTATATCCTAACAATCTTACCTATAACTCCATATTCTGACTTCGAGAGGAATTTTTCAGCATCAGCAACTTCATTCAGCTCTTTAGATGTTGGACCAGCTCTTGTTTGCATATATTTAATAATGCCATCTGCAATCATAAGATTTAAAAAAATAAATAAATTCTAAAGTCATTACAATCATGACTAGGACTGGGTATTGCTGGAAACTAATGAATTATAAATTCATACACACACACATGTATATATAAAAGTTCCGAATTACCACTCGCATTGGCGACTATACTTTGCTTGTGGGCACCAAATTGTGCAATCAACATTTTTCTTTCCGACCGATCCGAGTTCTAATATAAACGAAGTTCAATTTCCGGTTGAGATTTTGCCACTTAGTGATACATTACTGGGGTATCAAACCTTCCAAAACATAAACTAGAAGAAGTTGAACAACACCGGGGTTACTTCAAATGAAAAGAAAGCATCCGTTTTTTTACCGAAGTGGAAAGAATATGGCTCGATGATAGCGAAAAGGGGATGGCATGTGTACAAAACATGACACGAAAGGTCCAATTGTTATGACAACTTGAACAAGTTATAAATTTGACAGCATTGTAAAGCGGAGAACTTTTGAAATTGCATAAAAAGTCTGAAGAAGCGCGAGTTGATATCAAATGCCGCAAAGATTATCAAATCCATGAAGAGAGAGAGAAAAAGAGAGAAGTGTTTGAAAAAATTATGGAAAAGGAAACAGAATTCGAATATTGATATTTCAATTTTTGAAATAAATTGCAATGTGACCTGATGTTTCTTTTTTCTTGTAGAAAAACCCCATGTTATTCAATTTCATATGTATGGCCTACTAAAATTTCATGTGGGCTAAAATGACTTCTTACTCAGGGGCCCACTTGGCCCCTAAGGTATTTTGTCGAAGTTGGAACCCCGTATATATATATAAATATATATATTTATTTGCACCTTCTTTCAAAATGCTAGTGTTTAAAAAATAAGAATAGATTGATAAAGATAAAAAACAGCCATGTTCCAAGTTAACATTGTATTTCACAAATAGTTTGCAAATGGTCATGAATGTATTCAGTATCTACTACATTTCACATTTTTCCGAAATATTTACTCTAAACAACTTGTGATTTAGTATTTTTGTTTATCTTACTTACAGTGGAAGTAAGACTGTAAGAGTCAATACAAGAGCCGAAAACATGTACCGAAGGCTGAAATATGCCAGGAAAAAAAAAAAAAAAAAGCACAATTAATGACTGTGGCTGTTTAGTTTGCAATGCTATGCTATTTTAATTTTGAATAATGTGAAAATCTCCCATTACCTGCTTCTCTTGGTCCTCCATATTCCTCAGAGAATTCTCCTGCCCTAAAGATTTTCAGCGTAGGATATCCACTCACTCCGTATTTTTTGCAGGTCTCCTCGCTAGCTGTACAGTCAACCTGTCAATACAGTATCAAGTTATTAATCAGTATTGTAAATTTTGCGATCATCCCATGAACATTCAAGCATAGAGCAGCTAAATTAGCTAAACATACATGATCTATTCATTTTTTTTTTGTTCCTACACAACATAAGAACTTCTAAAATTTACCTTTGCAAGGGGCACTGGAGGATCATTGTCCTTAAGACTGGTCGCCGCTCTCTCATACTCTGGAGCTAGTCTCTTACAATGTCCACACCTATTTAAATTATCAACACATACAATGTATATAAATACAACAGGTTGGGAACACTTCCTCTGTAGCGAGATCTTCTCGCTAAAACATGATTATCCATCTTTAGCGAGAAATAAACATCACCATAAACAGGTCTTTTCAGTGTCTTTATTGAAAATAATGGCAAATTCCGTGTAATGCTGAATAAGTGCCACACACATTCAGCATGACATGAAATTTTCCATAAAATTTACAAGTAAAGAAATTTCATATCAATGTTGCCTCGTAAGAGGGAAGGAGGCTGAAACCCAATGCACATCCCGAGTGTTTTTGTTTTGATTAATATATATGCAGAAGTATCAGACATTTTAGCATCTTTTCTTCTTTTCACATGAAACACGAAGAGTTGTACTCCATGGGATTTTCCCCCCCGGTTGTACGGGATATATTTACTCTCGCTAGAGAGGGATAATCACTTTTTAACGAGAATATCTCGCTATAAGGGAAGTGTTCCTAACCTGTACAATAGTCATGCACATCAACCAATTCCTTTGATTTTTTGGTACATGTATTATGTTTTAACTGCTTACAATCAGTACGATTGAAGTGAACCTGGCTATACCTGCTAATTGTTAAACAAACACTCGCACTGTTTGGCACATGCCATTGGGTACCCCCAGATATGACCAAAATTAAATATATGAACGTTTCTTATTTCACTCCCCAAAAAATTAGGTAGGGTAGGTATGTAAAACATTTCATTGAAACAGTTTATTCAAAATCTTAGTTTTTGTTACACTTTGAATACATGTATATAATCCCGTGGGGATCTGGGTTAGATCATATACTCAGTACCCCTTGCTTGTCGTAATAGGCGACTAAATAGGGTGGTCCTTTCAATGAGACCGCAAAAACTTAGGTCCCATGTCACAATAAAGATCCCTCCCTGCTCAAAGGCCGTAAGCGCCGAGCATAGGCCTATATTTTGCAGCCATTCACTGGTAATGGTGATGTCTCCATACGAGTGAAATATTCTCGAGAGGGACATATAACAATATTTAATCAATCAATTCATGTATATATAGATTATAATTACTTTCAAAAACATTTTGAAGATCAAAATGTAAATCAGAAACTCGAACACGAAAAGCGTCAGTCCAAATATTCAGCTGACTGAGCCGAATCTCAGCCGAGATAAACACAATCTCATAGTAAAATTTAAAAAATAAAATACCAAAACGGACTACAATCTAAGCTAAAGAAAGGATTTTAAATCAAATGAACAGCTGATTAACTCAACAGTCACTGCACCAGTGCATGTTGTATCGTTTAAAAATTTTCCTAAACTATTGTTCACAAGGGCTAAGGGTTCTAACCTGCTGCAAATTTAAACATCTATTAACGTAATAATTACTTAAGTAACGACACAACCTGCAAAATACTATGCATGTTTGATATGGTTCCGATTTCTCTCATGGTTTCTTATCTGAAAATTAGGCCGATGGCCTACCGGGTTTATCATGCCGGCTTTTGCAAAAAACTCACCATGGTGCAAAAAATTCAACTAATATGAGTTCATGTTCAGCAACTTTTGTTGAAAAGTCTGAGTCCGTCAACTCTAAAACATCGCTTGCTAAAGTAGCAGTCACAAACGCAAGAACTGCAACCACGGTCTTCATTTTTCCACGCTGATATGTGTGCCAACACAGTACTCGCAGTCGTGGAAGTGCTCGTGTGTGCTGTCGAGTGTTGATTGGTCCACGTTACTTCCGGCATAAGACGTATATATATGATTAAACACTTTGTACGTAAACTTGTTCTGACTATAGTGATGTAGTATTACAGCGTAATCATACAAAGAAAAGAAAAAGTAAATTAAGTTCTATCACATCAATGAGATTCCCAGACCCTCTAAGACAGCGGGATATGCCTTCCATATGTAAATTGGTACCGAGGCATGGTTGGTTATGCAAAATAGGGCAATGTAAATTGTAATTGTTTCCAAGTTTGATTAAAGAACTGTATATGACAAGTGTTCTATTTGCCCGTCCAAACTGATGACAGTTGCATTTGTTCGAATGAAGTGTTTAAAGAAAGTAGGTCAAAATCGTAAAGCCATCATAAAAGATGACGTTTTCCCGCCATATTCAGTATGATAAGTTTTCTTTCACATCATTATCTTTCTGGTTCCTTTAAATGAATGGAAAAGTTTGTTTGTCCGAATATGCGCTCTATAATATTTTTTTCATGAGAGAATACTACCCTTCGTTAAAATATTGAATTTACATACCTTTCCTATTTTTTAAAATGTGCAATCATTAAATACCCCCCCCCCCCTCCCACTATTTCAATTCCGACGTTGGTCTCTCTTTAAAACCTATCAAACTCATGTGACCAAGGTATTTCTCATTGGCTCGGTCAGTGGACTCCTAAAACTACACGCACATCACATTGACATGTTTTAATTAGTGCTTATCCTTGTAAACACAGTTTAGGGACTTATGTAATGTGGTTCTGGTTAAAGATGTAACAATAGTGATTTCTCCGATGTTCCTCCTTTGCCAAACAATATTTCCTATCTAAAGTAAGTAACCAATAATTGATTTCCATAGATACGCCGGTAACTGAGTTCATGTATTCAACTTTGATGGCTTCATATTTAATAACTTGACGGGGGGGGGGGGGGGGTCTTAACAATGAATTCCAATTATTACATGTAGCCTACAATTATTCTCTCCATTATACAAACTATTTCTGTATATATTTGAAAAATGCATTCATTGCGGAAAACAAGCAACCTGTATTAAGAGACCACCATGCGTGTATCAAATCAATTAATTATTACTCTCATCAACGCGTTCATTTATTCAATATATTGCGCGCAAGATATCTTCCAATAATCAAAGATATATTTCACTTTGCTTTGGAAAATTTTGATAAATCTTGAACTTCATTAGACCTAATTTCTTCTCTCAACAACGCGTTCATTTATTCAACTATTGCGCGCAATAATTGAACTGATGATATCTTCAAATAATCGAAGATATCTTTCACTTTGGAACATTTTGCTACATCTTGAGAACTTCATTCATTTCTCTTCGTAGATCTCGTATACTTTTATTTGCCTCACCAAGTTTTTTCCGTAACGTTTCGTTTTTAGCTCACCTGAGCTGAAAGCTCAAGTGAGCTTTTCTGATCACTTTTTGTCCGTCGTCTGTCTGTTGAACATTTACATTTTCAACTTCTTCTCCAAAACCACTGGGCCAATTTCAACCAAACATGGCCAAAAGCATCCTTGGGTGAAGGGCTTTCAAGTTTGTTCAAATGAAGGACCATGTCCCTTTCAAAGGGGAGATAATCACAAAAATGCAAAAATAGGGTGGGGTCATTTAAAAATCTTCTTCTCAAGAACCACTGGACCAGAAGAGCTGAAATTTACCTGAAAGCTTCCTGACTTATTGCAGATTCAAGTTTGTTCAAATCATGGCCCCAGGGGGTAGAATGGGGCCACAAGGGGGATCAAAGTTTTACATACAAATACATGTATATAGGAAAAATCCTTTAAAATCTTCTTCTCAAGAACCACTGAGCCAGAAAAGCTGATTTTTACATGAAAACTTTCTGACATAGTGCAGATTCAAGTTTGTTCAAATCATGGGCCCCGGGGGTTGGATGGGGACACAATAGGGGATCAAAGTTTTACATACAAATATATAGGAAAAATCTTCTTCTCAATAATCACTGAGTCAGAAAAGCTGATATTTACAAGAAGACTTTCTGACATAGTGCAGATTCAAGTTTGTTCAAATCATGGCCCCCGGGGGGTAGGATGGGACCACATGTGGGGGTGGGGGTCAAAGTTTTACATACAAATATAGGGAAAATCTTTAAAAATCTTCTTCTCAAGAACCATTGGGCCAAAGAAGTTGACATTTACATAAAAGCTCTCTAACGTAGTGTAGATTCAAGTTTGCAAAAATTGTGGCCTCCAGGGGTAGTTGGGGCCATAATAGGGACTAAGGTTTTACATGCAAATATATATGGAAAGTCTTCAGATATGGGCCAAGGTGACTCAGGTGAGCGATGTGGCCCATGGGCCTCTTGTTCATTGTTAGTTTAGTAATCAACATCCGTTGTAAGCCTGTCTATTTTTTGTTTTAACTGTTTCTCTGCCCCTTTCTCATAATTTTTCAGGAGACCTTTCACAATATGTATTTGTATGGGTTGCTTGATCCTTCAATATCGTTTTTGTCAGACCCTGCTTTGGTTTTTTCCGAGCCTCTCATGGTATTTGCCATGTCTACATGTAACGTTACTCAATTTTTATATACCACAATTATATATCACTTGGGTTCGAATTTACTATTATTTAAAGAGTTCTTTTTAATTAGAACCCAAACGACATAATTGCCTGTGTGTACAACGAGAGGAACATGAACAATTTTGAGGGTTGATTGTATCTTGTTTAACGTCTCTCTCGAGAATTTTTCACTCATATGGATACGTCACCAAGATCGGTGAAGGGCTTCAAAGGCCTTTGTTCGGCGCTTACGGCCTTTGAGCAGTGAGGGTTTTTTGGCGTACCACACCTACTGCGACACGGGGCATCCGTTTTTAAGGTCATCTCCGAGGACCCGTGACTTACACATCTGATGCCGAGGGTTTGGCGATGGAACTGTCACTACCTATTTTAAATACAGGTCTGTCGCGGCCGGGATTCGATCCGAATCTCGGCCTTTCGCATGCGGGGCGAACGCTCTAGATAACCACTAGGCCACCGCGGCGGTTACAATTTTGAAGGATTTAAATCAAAATAAATGTTTATTGTTAAGTAACGATGAAAGTGAACTGGTAAATGATTAGCAGTTGACCTTTTTGCACCTGACCTTTTTGAAGAGTTATCTGCCCTTTCAAAAAATCTATTAGAAATGTGTGCAGTATTTTTCATAAAGAGGAAATATATGTAACTTTGTACTAAGAGATTTGTATGAAAATTTAATTTATTTAAAAAAATGTTTTAAGAGCTTGTCTACCAGAAAACCATGCAAAATGTGATGGAAGCAATGTTGTCGGATTAACAACATATTTTGAGTGTAATAAAGTACATCAATATCAAATACTTTGGCATATTTTTTTCGGGGGTGTAGTCATTGGATAGGGATTTGCAGCCATGTTACTAAAAATAGCACTTTTGTTCTGACAAAAGGGTAAAATTTTGTATATTTTATCCTTTCTATTTAAAAATTCTAACAGGTTATTGAAAATGGATTTTTAAAAATTGACACAGTTTGTAAAACAACTGGATATACATATTCATATTGTTTAGTGGGACTCTAAAATTTTACAAAGGTCACAAATTTGGCACGATTCCAGATTTTGATAAATTGCAGAAAATGATAACTTTTGAATCAACTAGTAGTCAAAAAGTAACACTTTGATTTATTCAAAATTACTTTCATCTTAAAGAGGAGAAGTATATTTACGATATATCAAAAATCTGTCTTTGGACTCTCGATTATAGTAAATATATTAATACTTCAAGTTGGGTATTTTTTCCTGCTTGTAGAGCTTTTATTCTGGTAGCCACCTAAACCTGTTTGCCATGCATGGTCCTTGTTATCTTATTAAGTCTTATATAATTTTATGATTTCATATCAGATGACCAGGAGTATGTATCAATCATTTTTTGTTGCTATGGGTCCTGGTTGCCATGGTGACAGATTGCAAAATTTGAAAAAAATAACGTTTTTAAAAAAATAATATGCATCGTATGAATAGTTGTAATTTAACACAATTGATATTTGTGTACTTTTAAAATGCAATTTTTAAAAACAAATTTCATGCCAATTTATATTATGCTATATATAATAAATTCTTTATTTAGATAGGATAGCACGATTAGTGCAAATGACTAGTTTACATTGTGGTCCTACAGAGACTTAAATATACCACAAGCAATTGGATCATATTTCTTCATAGATTTGCTTTTCCCATGGATACAATAAGGATAAATCTATTTTTTAAAAATTCTGAAATAATCAAACTCAATCGCAAATACTAAGCCCGACAACAATGTAACTTTTGAAAAGTTGTATGAGAGTCACAATATTGATATTCTAAAACAAATAAAATTGTTGCCATAGTAACATTTAGACCAATTTAAAGACTGACGTGCTTTAAGTTCAAAGGTAAAACTTGTGTGAAGACAGAACTTAATATCCAGAATATAATACCCCAAATTTTTATCTTTTCCTCGGGACAGTTAACACATCATATGAAGTTATCAGGTACAATATATTAGATAAAAAGTACTTTGTGGTTAGGAATTTTTAGATGTCATCAAACTTTAACAAATGAAGTACCCAGATAAAAAAAATTGAGCAGCAACCCTTAAACAATTAAATAACATGCTTAATATGTACATGTAAACAAGAGTTGTCAGATGACTGTACCTAAACGTTTGTTCAAAAGGTTAAAAAAAAATTGAAAAATAGGTCAAAGTCCAAGGTCGACGTTGACAGTTCTGGTAACAAAAGAAATGGCATCTATGTTTGAAACATCAAAGATCTATTACTCTATAACCAAGATAAAGTTTTTGAACAGTACGTCAAAGTTCAAGGCAAAAGTCGTTAGGTCAAACTAAAACAAAGGTCTCTTCATTATGGAGCGCCAAATTAACATAAACTCAAATCATTGAAGATTATTTGAAGATATCATCAATTCATTTGATGCGCGCTTTAATTGAATTAAAGATCTCTTCAAATAATTAATGATATCTTCAATTCTGAATTATTGCGCGCATTAAATGAATTGATGATAGCATTAATTCTTCTGCTGAATTGATGCGCGCTTTAATTGAATTAATGATCTCTTCAAATGAATTAATGATATCTTCAATTCTGAATTATTGCGCGCATTAAATGAATTGATGATAGCATTAATTCTTCTGCTGAATTGATGCGCGCTTTAATTGAATTAAAGATCTCTTCAAATAATTAATGATATCTTCAATTCTGAATTATTGCGCGCATTAAATGAATTGATGATAGCATTAATTCTTCTGCTGAATTGATGCGCGCTTTAATTGAATTAATGATCTCTTCAAATGAATTAATGACATCAACAATTGAATTGATGCGCGCTACAATTCAATTGAAGAGAGCAATAATTGATATAATGCGCGCATTAAATCAATTGATGAGAACAATAATTGAATTGATGCGCGCATTAATTCATTTGATGAGAGCAATAATGGATTTAATGCGCGCATTAATTCAATTATTGCTCTCTTCAATTGAATTAATGATATCTTTAATTCATTTGAAGAGAGCAATAATTCTTTTAGAGAGAGCAACTAAATAATTAAAGATATCTTCAATTATTTGAGTTTATGTTAATTTGGCGCTCCATACTTCATGAGGCATCTATATATGTAAAATATCAAAGCCTTATCCCTATTGGTTCAAAAGACATAGCCCAGGTTGAAGTTTTAAAAAAAAAGAAAAGGTCACGGTCACAAGGTCGACAGTTTTGGTACCACATCAAAGGTCTCTTCATGGGGAATCAATAAGGGATATATCAAAACCCTACCCCCCCCTTGGTTTAGAAGATATAACCCAGGTTAAAGTGTTTCCTTAAAGTGGCCCAGACGCCAACACTGGGGTCATTACAACACATGTAGCTCTCCGGATAGTCATCGCGGTGAGCTAAAAAGAATGTGTCTTTCTTTTGTTTTTTTTACTCTTACATGTAGCGTATTATTCTACATAATAAATTCAAGCGAAAGGGTTCGAAGCAGCCATATTCAATACCGGAAATTAATGATTATAAACATTATATTGAGAGGAGAGGGGTGGTAATGGTAAAATGCTCTTAGATAGTGAATGATCTTGTTAAAATCATAAAATAATCAATAATGTTGAATATATCTAAATACAGAAATATTCTTTGCATTCGCACTCCACTACTAACACAGTTAAAATATGAAATATAGCTTAAATACTAACTGACAGTAATCACATAAATTGCACCGAAGATGAAAGTGAGATAATAATAACGTCCGAATTCGCACAAAAGTAAAGAAGTTAGCTTGTAATAATTGGAAATATAATTTGTAATGAAATGTATTGTTTATACCTGACCCGACTGGTATAGTCTGTCCTGTCTAAACACATACAGTATAGCTAGGTGGAGAGGCCCTGTAGTTGGCACTCATCACCAGGGCGGAGGGTGTGGGTGGGTGGCAATTTTTTTATAGAACCCCCCAACCTCCCTCAAAATTACTTCAACACAACCCGAAGCTCAAAATCCTTGATAAGGATAATAATGGGGGGGGGGGGGGGGGGGTGTTCCAAGGATTTAATTCATCAGTTCAAGCTTCCATTTCAATTGTTTATTGATTGTCATAAACAAGTAGGGGGGGGGGGGGGGCGATTTAGCTAAAGAGACCTGATCGAAATAATCTTCGGTTTCCCTGTCAGATAAATGATTTTTCCAAATTTTTCCCCGATCAATTTCTCATGATGAACAAAGTATAGTGACGATCCAAACTCTACCTACATCAATGACTTTAAGAAACTACATTAGCATATACATATACGTAATACCACCAGTTTACAATATCTATATATTTGTTATTGGTAAAATAGAGAAAGGTGTAAATTTTTGCATGTTGAATCGTAACCTATGATTAAACATTGAGTATGTCTTACTGTTACATTGAGCACTGAAGAAGTAAGAAAGATACCCAGCAAACTGTATACATTCTTAATTGAGAACACGTTATGCATTTTTATTTCACACTTTTGTTATTTTGTCCTGTCCTCATTACTTAGTGCATATATGTAAACTAATTACAAATTCGGGGGGGGGGGGGGGGGGGGGGGGGGAGGGGGGAGACTGCACTAGATCCTCACATGCTCCATCTGGACTGACTATAGATGCATATTTTCTTTGATTTCCTCCATATAACATCTAAGCATTCTCGGTTAATGTACATGAGCAGTTGGTGAATGATGAATGCAAAACTGTGAATGGAGAGCCCATGGAAAAAATGGTAAAGTAGAACATATGAGGAACTGCATCTCTGTCACAGGTAGACTTCACGCACATGAGAAAATTACACCTGTTCAAATTAGGCTACATTAACTACCTGAGAAAACCACAAGGTTGAACATTCCAAAACGAGAGTTTACAAGATTGCAACGCGTAGCCATATGTCCTCCACCACCGCAAAAAAAGTTGAAGCACAAAAGTCCCATAACTCCTGTAACATTTGTAGAATCAAAATTGCAATGGAATATGATTAACTCTGAGGAGTTGCATCCACAAAGTGTTCCTATAGTGTAGCATGTACAAATTCAACAAAGTCCCATAACTCCTGTAAAATTTGTTGAATTAAAATGGCGACGCAATATGATCTACTACTTATTGTGATTAACAATCCTACAAAATTGAAGAAAAAAAATGTTGAGCGGTCTCTGAGTCCACAAAGTGCTCCTATAGTGTAGCCTGTCCACAAAGTCAAGTGGGAAGGACAGACACCAGTATTTCTATGTCCCCTTCCGCGTTGCGGTGGGGGACAAAAAAATTTTACTTACAAATTAACCTACAGAAGGACACTCAACAGAAAATATTTCGATTCAAATAGTTCATATGAGTGCTTAAAAAAGACTGGTTTTGGTTTTCATTTTCTTTATTGGATAACATTTTAAAATCCAGTATTTGACAATCAATGAAGCAGACTGTCGACTGCAGCACACATTTTACATATACATGAGGTTTATTCTCTTGCCAAATTCATTCTCTAAATCAGCCTGAAATGAGAGAAAATATTAAGTTTTTTTGGTTTGGAATGACAATTTCTAAATGCAACAAAATGAATTTTAAGTGCATTTCACTTACCAGTTTCACTTTTAATTCTTCTATTTTTACTTTGATACACGACAAATCCTAAAATATTTAATTTATACTGTATAATTATTAATATATTATCATGCATATATTGCATCAACTTAAGTAAAAAAGCAAGAATAGATTATCACAGATTTCATGTTACTCATGCCGATTCCACTGAAACTTACTGGAGGCAAGCTGCTATATGTCTGTAACTTGGTCTGTAGGGGAGACAATTCTAGTTGAAGCTTTTCCAATTCCTTAAAGGTAATAGCAATTTACTTGAAGCATGGAAAAGGACAACTATGGCAATAAATATCCCATGACTTTTCCCCCTTATATTAATCTTCTCTTTTCTTTTTTTTTTGATTTACAAAAGCAGAACTACATTTGCCTTTTGTACTATAAATAATAATAGTATCTGTGTTGTTTTCCACAGTGGGAACAGCTTATCATTTACTGTAAAATAATACATATATCTAAATCATCTGACATTGATCTCCCAATATAAAAAAAACTCCACCCCAAACAAGTATATGTTCTAACCTTTGAGCTCTTCACAAGGCTGCTATGATAAATGGAGGGGTCTACTTTCAATTTGAGTAAAGTTGTCTGAAATTTTTTTAAGAGAAACCATAAAATGCACATCTCAAAATGAAAGT
Source organism: Ostrea edulis (assembly GCF_947568905.1). NCBI lineage: Eukaryota > Metazoa > Mollusca > Bivalvia > Ostreida > Ostreidae > Ostrea > Ostrea edulis. The sequence continues at coordinate 51,902,769 of NC_079168.1, read as the reverse complement.
CATTGACACAGTACTTTACTTGTCCAATGTTTGCTTTTAATGAGAGGAATTATATGTACTGTAAAGACTTCAGATAAAATATGTTATATGTACAGTTAGACATGCTTTTAATAAACACACTTATAACAGATCTATGCTTATTGCAAAGCAATATCTATTCCCCTATGAACATAATGATGTTTGGTTATAATGAACTGTTTCATGCTGGCTCTGGAGGTTCACTATGACAATGTTTTACTGTGCTATATCATTAATTGGTATGCTTATGCCTAAAACTAATAATCTTGACATTTTATTATCTAAAATATCTAAATATCTTAAGTTCAGATCATGGTTGTCTACTCCTGAATTTAAGTTTATAAACTGTTGTTTAATATGATGGACATCTTCAGTCACTACTCTTTACCACCAGTAACCTAGTAATTTGGGAATTCACTTTGCTGCTGGGAGGCCCGGGTTCAATATTCTCGATCTTGACACCGTGCCAAACCTAAGAAGTTTAACATACATTGTCCCTTGCCAAGCACTTGGCATTAGATGTGAAATTTGCAGATCTTTTGGATGGCTGAGGTCCTGTATCAAGATAGGTATTGGCGTAAAGGAACCTCACTGATATTGCCCAGAGCACTACGCATGGGTGAAAATTTGTGGCACTTCACCAAGAGCTGGTGATCACTCTATATGAGCTAAAATTCTCAAGTGGGATGTAAAACAAAATATATATAAAATACTCTTTACCAACAAACAAATGTATTCAGAAACTGCAAACCTCAGAGGCTGCCCAAAACTAATTATAAACTTTCAGAACACAAATTTCTTACTTACTAGATTTATCTAAATTCACTGTTTAAAACTGTTACAGACAGAAAGTAAATGAAATGATTCTGAAAATAAAACTGAGGATCTATTTTACACATGCTAGTATCTCATCCCACTGTAACAACACATTCTGACCCTGATCTGTTTTCATGAAAAAAAATAATTGGGTCTGAACTTTCCATAAAGCACTTCATAAAATTTAAGTCTTTTGAAGTACCTTAGTATGTGTGCATGTGTGTGTAAGTACATAAAAGTCACTCTGACATGGCTCTCCATAGAATGTTGTTAGATCCTTGTTGAAGTGAACTATGTGAGCGGATCAAGGAATCTAGTTGGTGCATTCTTTATCTATATAGCCTTCTGCATTCATATAACCTCTCTGCACTCTCTACCTGCATTTGTTTTATTTTGTCCTTATACTCCTTGGCCTTGCTGTGAATGAAATGAATATCTTTTGTTCGTTTCTCAGATTCTGGCTGTTGACAAGCTGCCTTCTGTTCAAGAACATCCATAGCCCTAAAAAAGAACCATAGTGATATTAGTCATTGAAACAAAAGGCACATGGGCCACAGCACTCACCTGAGTCACCTTGGCCCTGCTGTTGTGATTTTTCAAAGATTTTTTCTATCTTTATTCCCATGAAAAATGTTGACTCCATCTTGTAGTCCCAACCTTGTCAAAAATGGTCATGACATAACCAAACTTGTTTCAGCATGACCTTGCTGTTCTGGAGGTCAAGATCACAGATCACGTTAGCAGCATTAATTTAGCCCTCTCTGACTTTTTGGGGGAGAGGGGGAGGCTACAACTCCTTAGGATCTCCGTAATGGTGCAGGAGTGAATCACTCCTGCAACATTTCTGATCATTCTAAACATTTGCTGGCTTTCTTTACATAAATGAAATGATATTCTGTTTCATAGTCAATATCTAAATTTACAACCTGCAACTTACAATTTGTGAGTTTCTATTTTACTATTTTTAACAATTTCAATATACACTGTATTCGATTGTCAAGTTATTTGCATATGCCCATATAAGATAGTATTTACATCAATCTTGCTTATCTTCCCTATGAAGGGGGCTTGACCCTTCATTTGAACAAACTTGACTCCCCTTTACCCAAGGATGATACCGGTATGTGCCAAGTTTGATTGAAATTTGCCTAGTCTTTCTGAAGAAGATGAAAATGTGAAAAGTTTATGGACAAACAGACATCCAGCTGACAGACAAAAGGTGATCAGAAAAGCTTACTTGAGCTATCAGCTAAGGTGAGCTAAAATAAATCCTATATACTTTGTAAATCCAATGCATAAATTAAAAACATAAAAAGCTGCTGTATAGTGAAAACTGATTATTAGTCAATCAGTGGTAACTGTTTGGCAATAAGTAAATCAATGGTACCTATCTAATAACCAGTCATTCAGTGATATCCCGTGGGGATTCAGGTTAGAATAGGTCCTCAGTACCCCTTGCTTGTCATAAGAGGCGACTAAATGGGGCGGTACTACAGATGAGACTGCAAAAACTGGGGCCCTGTGTCACAGCAGGTGATGCACAATAAAGATCCCCCTGCTCAAAGACCATAAGCACCGAGCATAGGCCTAAATTTTGCAGCCCTTCACCGGCAATGGTGAGATCTCCATATGAATGAAGGATTCTTGAGCGGGACGTTAAACAATATACAACCAACCAACCTCATAATCAATAAATCAGTGGTACCTATCTGTTAATCAATCAGTGGTACCTATCTGTTAATCAATCAGTGGTACCTATCTGTTAATCAATCAGTGGTACCTATCTGTTAATCAATCAATCAGTGGTACCTATCTGTTAATCAGTCAGTGGTACCTATCTGTTAATCAATCAGTGGTACCTATCTGTTAATCAATCAATCAGTGGTACCTATCTGTTAATCAGTCAGTGGCACCTATCTGTTAATCAATCAATCAGTGGTACCTATCTGTTAATCAATCAGTGGTACCTATCTGTTAATCAATCAATCAGTGGTACCTATCTGTTAATCAATCAGTGGTACCTATCTGTTAATCAATCAATCAGTGGTACCTATCTGTTAATCAATCAATCAGTGGTACCTATCTGTTAATCAGTCAGTGGTACCTATCTGTTAATCAGTCAGTGGTACCTATCTGTTAATCAGTTAGTGGTACCTATCTGTTAATCAATCAATCAGTGGTACCTATCTGTTAATCAATCAGTGGTACCTATCTGTTAATCAATCAGTGGTACCTATCTGTTAATCAATCAATCAGTGGTACCTATCTGTTAATCAATCAATCAGTGGTACCTATCTGTTAATCAGTCAGTGGTACCTATCTGTTAATCAGTCAGTGGCACCTATCTGTTAATCAATCAATCAGTGGTACCTATCTGTTAATCAATCAGTGGCACCTATCTGTTAATCAATCAATCAGTGGTACCTATCTGTTAATCAATCAATCAGTGGTACCTATCTGTTAATCAATCAATCAGTGGTACCTATCTGTTAATCAATCAATCAGTGGTACCTATCTGTTAATCAGTCAGTGGTACCTATCTGTTAATCAGTCAGTGGTACCTATCTGTTAATCAGTTAGTGGTACCTATCTGTTAATCAATCAATCAGTGGTACCTATCTGTTAATCAGTCAGTGGTACCTATCTGTTAATCAATCAGTGGTACCTATCTGTTAATCAATCAATCAGTGGTACCTATCTGTTAATCAATCAATCAGTGGTACCTATCTGTTAATCAGTCAGTGGTACCTATCTGTTAATCAGTCAGTGGCACCTATCTGTTAATCAATCAATCAGTGGTACCTATCTGTTAATCAATCAGTGGCACCTATCTGTTAATCAATCAATCAGTGGTACCTATCTGTTAATCAATCAGTGGTACCTATCTGTTAATCAATCAATTAGTGGTACCTATCTGTTAATCAATCAGTGGTACCTATCTGTTAATCAGTCAGTGGCACCTATCTGTTAATCAATCAGTGGTACCTATCTGTTAATCAGTCAGTGGTACCTATCTGTTAATCAATCAGTGGTACCTATCTGTTAATCAGTCAGTGGCACCTATCTGTTAATCAATTAGTGGTACCTATCTGTTAATCAGTCAGTGGCACCAATCTGTTAATCAGTTAGTGGCACCTATCTGTTAATCAGTGGTACCTATCTGTTAATCAAATAGTGGTACCTATTTATTAATCAATTAGTGGTACCTATCTGTTAATCAATCAGTGGTACCTATCTGTCAATCTGTGGTATCTATCTGTTAGTCAATCAGTGGTACCTATCTGTTAATCAGTCAGTGGTACCTATCTGTCAATCTGTGGTATCTATCTGATGATTTACAAATCAGTTGTACCTATTTGATAATTAGTGATAAGTAATACCTGATAAGTAGTAAATCAATTATTAAAGGACACATCTCGTGTTTTCAAAGTATACAGAATTATATGCATTTTGTCTTCCTTATGCTAATAGAAATTAATTGTAATAGTTCGTTCGCTGAAGTATTGCGATAATTAGCCACAATACGGACTTAAATCTAAGCCCCGATTTCAAAAAGCCTAGTTAATTAGATAGGTAGTCACGTGGTACAGTGACGTCATATGCGACCTTCGTCGATCAACTTGTTGTAAAAGTAGTGTTAGATATTTTTAAAAACTCGGGTTTTAGGGGCCTAATTTATTTACCATGGATAACATTTATTTCGATGTTGACAAATTTCCAGAGTCTTATATCTTTTAGCCACCAGTGCATACAAATAGCGACCCAAATGTAGCGAGAAAAGCGAGTATGAAATCTGCATAAATTTGCGAGTAAATAATGTTTACATGGGATCCCTGTCTAAACACAATTTGGTAATGCCATTTCTGTAAACAACTGTAATTAGCGTTGTTGCTTTTCTAAAATAAACAGTGCAATTATTATTAAATTTATTTTTGGAGAAGTTAGATAGGCCTAAATTATGATACGATTATGTATCATTGACAACTAGGCCTACTGTCACGGGTGCATTTCGAAAAAGAAAAAATAATAATAATGATCAAACTTATTGTGAAAATCACAATGCTTTTAAATTATTTTATTAAAGCAATTTTATTAGGCCTAATCATTATTTTTTGTTATCAACACGTTGTTACATAGGAAGTGGGAGCGCGGCGTGCTGTTGTTGTAAACACGTACGCGTTCCTTAAAAAAATGAAAGCATTATAATTCAATTCAAAGTCGGGAAATATTATATTTTATAATTTATAATTGAAAGTTCAATGATCTTTTATCTTTAAATTTCTTTTTTAAAACTACCAGTTGGTAGACACTGCTAGCAAAGTTCTGCCTATGTTGTTACAAGGTGAAGGTCAGTTGGTGCGAGTGTGTATTGAATTCGAGAGCAGAACGGAAAGCATATGCCGTAGGCCTATATGTAACAGTGCGTAGCTTCGATAGAACCACTTTCTCGCAGTTTATCTACGTATTTGTCCAAGTGCTTGTTAGAAAAAGTACAGGGACAAATTTTACTGGGGGTTTTTATGGCAAAGTCGTTGTGCCGACGAAAAATATTCACGTCTTGTCCCTCATACCTTCCTTCGAAAATTGATAAAAACACAGTCCAAATCCTCTCTACTGACAGCAAGTACACCCTTAAACGGCACAAAACACCCTAATGCAGTGTTATTTACAAGTTGTTAATGTGATAATTGTTTGTTTGTCAATTAAATCTAATCTGTTTATGAAATGGCTATCAACTGTTTTCAAATCTTCTCGCTCGAGGTCGCATATGACGTCACAGATAATGGCGCGTAAAATATCGAAGAAAATATGCATATCGCAAGATTTGAATTTCATCGCTTTCAAACTCGAAAACTACGCAAACTGTTTCATTTAAAACATATGTAGAGTAGTTTTAGGCATGAAATGAATTAATTTTGCTGAAAAAATTAAAAAGTTTAAAAACATGCGATGTGTCCTTTAATCAAAGGGACCTGTAAACATTTGGGTGGTTCTAAAGATAATCACAATTCTCTATGGCCATAAAAGTAAAGGTGTTTCAAGTTTACTCCCCAAGAAGTCAAGAGATGCTTCAAACTGATGCAAGACTGGGACAAAATTGTGGATTAGAAAAGCTCAGCTGAAGGGTCTGTTCAATTGAGCTTAACTTTTCCATAATTTTCATCTTACTTTTTCAGGTGGCTCTGCTTCAGCATGGCAGTTTTGATTTTATCTGTCAAAATCTGCATGTTTCTCTCCTCTTTTCTCTTGGCTTCCTCAACCTTGTAAAGTTCATTGTCTAAATGTTGCATGGCAAGAAGGAAGCTAGAAATGAATAGGACTATTTTTAAAAGTACTGTTACAAAGACCACTTCTTATGTGCAGGTAAATTTCATTTGAAGTGATATAAAATTCTTGCAGGGTGTGTGCGTGCGTGCATGTGTGTGATGTATGTACTACTGACCCCACAATCTGTGTAAAATTTAGAAAATACATGTAAAATAATACAGCTATACTGTAGATTCCTTATTTTGCGGGAGTGCTTAATACCGTGGATTGTTATGCTTCCTGTTAGCTTGTCCCTATAGCATTTCATCCCCTTCATATAAACAGTACCAATAAACATTAAAGGGTACTTAGATATGCGCAGATTCAAGAATTGCTGGGAAAATAGCACGCAGTTTTAAGATGTTGTCACAAAATAAGCATACTTGCCTCATTTCAGAAAGAAAGTGTGTCAAAAACACGGGGGATAATTTGTTCCTATTTTCATTTGTATAGATCTAAATAGTTTTTCTTAAGTATAAATTAAAAGAGTTTTTCATTTCATTTATAGATACCGTTGTATTAATATCCTAATCAAAATTTAACATTAAAAAATGAGCATATGTACCTCTTAAGAAAATTTTTGAGGTTAAACTCTTTCTGGGTCAGGGGTGCATCCAGAAAATTTTCAAGGGCGAGTCCCAGTTTGACCATAGATAGTACCATTTCGATCCAAAAGGTGAATGTTATCAAGTGCTAGTATATGACTCTCTTCATCATACCTCAAAAGAAAAGCCCACCTTGTATCAGATGTGTCCTTAACTTGTAAAATAAGAGCAAGATTGGCAATCACTCGAAGGGAAATAACTCCAGCCTGGGATAAACTGGCTATAGACAAATTCATTTTCTTCAAAATGCCCTCACATCTTCTAGCTGTGAAAGAGAAATTCCATAAACATAAAAAATTACTGCATGAACATACATATACATGTATTGAAATTAATACTAACTACCATATCACAATAATAGTAAACAACCGCCGCGGTGGCCGAGAGGTTAGAGCGTTCGCCCTGCATGCAGAAGGCTGGGGTTCGAATCTCGGCCGCGACAAACCTAAGTCGTTAAAACAGGTAGTGCCAGTTCCATCGCGAAATGCTCGGCATCAGGTGTGAATGTCACGGGTCCCCGGAGATGACATTAAAAACGGATGTCCCGTGTCACAGTAGGTGTGGAACGCTTAAAGAACCCTCACAGTGGCTCAATGGCCGTAAGCGCCGAGCATAGGCCTAAATTTGAAGCCCTTCACCAGTCTTGGTGACGTCTCCATATGAGTGAAAAATTCTCGAGTGAGACGTTAAGCAAGATACAATCAATCAATAATAGTAAACAAGATATGCAGTATTACAGTAACAGTGCATTAGCTATACCATATTACAGTATAATTGTAAAATATAAGATATTACAGTAATCGTGTACAATTTTACATTATTAAAGTAATAGTGTAAAATATAACATGTTACAGTAGTAGTGTAAAATGTGACATTGACCAACGACTGTGATTTTTACAACTTTTTGTGTAATTTCACGAAATTTTACCTTTATTTAACGACTGTACATTTTTCGATTACAACATGATCACTACTTTCCATTTCAGTTGTGCACGACTATTCTGGGAATTATTGCCCTTAACGCTTTCATTTATAAACGCACAGTACGGTGATAATCTTAATATGTAGTCGACCCTCTGAATCAATTATTACACCCAAGCTGTCAACATGCAGGGTCATGTGTGGTTAATTAATAAAATCCGAGTTGTTCTTTATTTAACAAAATCAAGGATCAGGGAATCAAGGCCAGTGTGTATGAAGGTGTGAATTTCGACAAACTTTAAGAGGTGCGGGGTAGATTGGGAATGAAAATCTGCCACTTGAAAAAATTTGCCCAATTGTGATATAAATCAGGTAAATATTGTGCTTAGGACTGAAATTTTAAATGGAGTAATTGCGATTTTCCTGCATGATACCTGAGGTTTCTAGAATCATGACTGGAACTAGCGGCTCACTTCGACATGTCCCGAGTATTTGACACATCCGAGTTCAAGAAAGTTGCCTGCATTAGTTCAAAACTTGAAAGATTTGCTGTGCACAATGGATATTGTGATTTATTTAATGTCTTTTAAATTGACTAACATATTTCTAGTATTTATTGTACAAAAGGAGACACACCACTTCATCACTTGCTTTCTTACCACCAGACAAGCACTGCATTGTTTTTAGTTACAAGTAGGTTAGAGCCTAGAGGCCTATATAAATACTCTTTACAACAAAATGTTTATAAGTTTTATAAAATTTGCATGCAGTTCATAAAGGAGATTTAAATCTCAGGTAAATGTGTAATAAGAAATGCATGCAAATTTTATCATTCTTAAACAAATTAAATGTAATTTTTAATGATACAACACATTATATTTTAAATTTTAAACTACAGTGTATTATAAATTTTATTTTATGCTATTAAAACCATACTTGATATTCTTAATGATAAATTCCAACTAAAGCAAAGCTCGTTGCAAAGCAACGAGAGGTCTTCCGTCGGATAGACGGACTTGGCGATATCTTAAACTTTATTTGCTGGGACTATAATTAGTGTTCGGTAATATTGTTGTCTGTTCTTCCAGCTCGAAGAGGCAGTCTCTTTTGTTAGATTGTCAGATATTAATGGGAAGGTTTTATAAAAAGTAGTGTTTTATATTGTAGATGTCATAAAAACATTGCTTTTCCGTTAGGGGCAATGGGCAATAATGGTGACAATTTTCCATTGAATTGCAATGCCTGTTTTTCGACCGATAAAATGCTGAAAATTGTAACTGATGATATTTTTCATCCTTGTGTGGAAATATGTAACATCATCCCCCCTCCCCTCGACAAAAATGCCCAGGTTATCCTGCTTTCCCATAGCATCCATAGATACAGAGCAGGGAAGAGTGGTCAGAGAGAGGACTAATATTAGTTTATTTCTGATCATACTTCGATGCTTCGAGTCAAAGCACCTTATCCTCCTGGTTTTTGGGGTTTTTTTTTTTTAGTTCATCCTCGTGATTTTATGATTATTGTAGATTTTTTACGTCTATACTGGTCTTTGAAAATGTCGACATCTTTGGGTTTCTACGCTGGGGTAAGGGGCTTAAATTTCGAAGCCCGCGGAGCAGTTTGTTTTTAATTCCATAAAGATATATGTAATTCAGCATCTGTATTTAATTTATAGTGTTGAATTCATAAAAAAATATACTAGATTAATTTGATTTTTCAATTAACTGTTCAATGAATAAAATGTTAATATCAATTTAAGGTACTATCTCAATTCAAACATGCTATTTTCCAGCAAAAATATTTAAAGGGTAAGTTACACATCCAATATCGAAATGTATGGACAGCAACATTTTTATCAGGGTACTATCATTATAAAAATCTTATCCTGACTGTAGTCGCTGTAAGCAATTCAGATTGGGTGGGTAGGGGGGGGGGGGGGTGGTCACACCCAAACAGAATTTCTCGTTAGGAAGAAAGATAGGGGGCTGTGCATAATACATATTGAGAGGGCACGGTCGTAAATTGAGGCTTTTGTATTCTTCTGTAAAGCGCATATTGGCAAAATTAGTGGGGACTTGAACTTGCTGTGCATCCACCTTTCACCTATGCCTGTGACTAGAAAGTCGTGAACTAACGTTTGTCAAGATCTATTTTCTAAACTCCTGTTTTATTTATTAGTGTTTATTTCTATAATACAGAATTCTGTTACAAATCGTATACATTTATATGTGGTGTTGACGCTGTATTTATAAGATGCATAATTCATATTATATATCATTTTGTCCTAAAGGAAAGGTAGAACCTTAATCAGAACTTGTCTCACAAACTCTGCACCCTGATAAATCAATAGTTATTCATTATTTGATACAGTGCGTACAGAAGTTGTGTATGAATTTCACGCCAGGGGCACATGCATAAGTTACATAATTTGGACCAGGAGTTCTGAATCAATGTTTAATCAAAGTCATTGTTTTTAAACAATAAAACAACAAATCATTTGAAATGAGACTGGTCGGCCATGGGTTTCTGAATATTCTATACGCATGTTTAGATTTGGTTTAATCATGATTATAAACTATTGATTTCAAAACATGTTCAGAAATAATTCGTTATATTTGTAAAATGCATCCTTTCTTTTTCACAACGAAGAATTTGAGTAAAGCTTGTGTGTTCAGTTAAAGTAGTGTGAAATCACAGATCGCTAGTCCAGCAGCGATGAATCTCCGATATTAAACACATATTGAATTAGACATGATTGAGAAATGAACTATATATTAAATTGCAGATTTAAAAATTGATGCCTGACTCAATGCTCTAGAGTTTTGAATTTAAAACAAATCAAACGTAAGACCAGGGACATATAAACAAGTATATACATCCCCGGAAAAACTGAATTATTCGAAAAATCCAATATGATCAAAAACATAACATTCTGTGTTATATTTAGGACAACAATGTTTCCTTTGTGTACATGCCCTGGTTCACACGCGATGGTTCCTTGAGGCGGTTACGTAATTGTAAACAAAAACAAACCCCACGGTGTATGTAAGATGCGTGTAGTTAATGACTGAGTTATTCTATGCTTGAAGGTTTGTTTCTTCAATTAAATATATCGTTGTTTAAATAACAAACGTAGAAGAGATAACCTTTTCCTCTTTTTTTCTTTGGAATGATTGTTTATATTAAAGCTACTAAATAATAAAAAAAGAAAGTTGTCGATAGATGATTTTTAAAGGAACCATAGATCACGTTAAAACCTTATTTTAAAAGAATACTAGCATTTCATGAAGTCAGATTTATCAATTAAAGCAAGTTTATTTAAGTTATACGCATATTTTTCCCCCTTCACCTACCTAATTATACAGTTACCTGTTTGCGGGTCAAGCTTTTTACTCATATATAACACAATACTCGAGCAAATTATTATGTTTATGAGATCAATAAGATGTTAAAGAACAACTTTTCCAGCGAAAGCCATATCGAAATATTTACCGTTTTTGAGTTATAAAGCGAAAACTTTGAAGATCCGCAGATCCCTAATTTAAGGGGCCAGCCCCTTTTTAGGGATATCAAAAGAAAGCTCTTAACATTTTGCACAACTTTAGTTCTACATGTCTTAACAAAATATTTTTAGTTTAAAAGACACAAAGGAAAATATGTGTAATTTTTTGTTCCTTTAGGCGTCCTAATTTTTTAACCCTGTCAACCACCATTTCGAACGCTGTAATCAAAAAACAAAAAACGATGTGCACAACTACAATGTTCCTACTTTTCATTTTCAATGCATTTTCTGCTCAAGCTTATACAGTCTTGGAGCCTTTGTCTGGAAACCAAAGCCCCTAAAATTTCATTCAAAGGGGAGTAACTCGTGAACAGAAGGGAATTTCTGAAATGTAGTACATGATTTTAAAATTGTTCTGTAAAGTTTATAAACCCTGAAAATGTGAGCAAAATCCATGCAGAAATGAGCAAGATATGAAGCTTCAAAGTTAGAGTCTAGGAAAAAGAAAAAAAAAAGAAGAATAAGAATAATCTTAACCAGCACAATCAGTAGAAGGTCTTCGTTGTTACGGAAGACCTTAAATACACGTAAAGTTATTTTCTCCATTGTACAAATTATTTCTGTATATCATTTGTGAAATTTTATGCATTAACTGTGGAAAATAGGCAACCTGTATTAAGAGACCACCTGTCATATGTGACCTTTTTTCCATTCTCCGTTGGACAGTCTACAGTAATACTGCACGTCTAGATATTCCATGAGAGATCAGAAACTTGTGAACATATTAATCAAATTGATTGGTTAGACCAACAATTTTATTTTCTATTTTACAGGAGTGCCAGCCCTAAGTTTGGACTGAAATCAAATACAAGAAAAGTACCCAATTCTTGCTTTATTTTTATTTCTTCTGTCTCATTTCATTGATGGTCTTTGAAAAAAATAAGTGTAAACAAACTGAGAAGAGACTATGGACTTATCCTTCCAATTTACAACATGTGCAATAAACTGCAACCTGTTTTTAAAAACTAGAAATGCCCCCCCCCCCCCCCCATAAAAGACAAGAGCAAGTGATATTTAACAAGAGTACCAGAAACAGTACATAAGCTTATAAAGTGTACGAGTTGTAGAATTTTACTGAAGGTAATATCAGCCGTTATCAAGTTGCAACATACTTTCTTTTGCATCATTCTAGTTTGAAAACTGTGACAGGAAGTAAACAGACAAACCAAGGGCTGTTTGAAAATATTTTCTCAAAGTTTACTAAGTTCAACAACCTGTAATTTTTTCAAACATCAAAGAAATAAGAAAATTGTTGGGAATCAAAATCCTTGCAATACACATAAGAGTTATCATTCTTGTAGGAGGCTATACATAAACTTCCGGTAAAGAGCTTACAGAACCCTCAAATACAAACATTTACATTTTATGGTATGAATTCGCTTCCATTATCCCTGACACCATTGTCGAAGACATCATTGACTTCCAAAAATTGCAAATACAAACATTTCTTCAAGTATAAAAGCATTTCTTAAAAGTAAGGGGCAACAAACTCGAACTTGCACAAAGTGTTGTTGACGCTATAGACCTAATATAGGTTATCTATTAGTCAGTCAGGGCTTGGGCAACCATAATAAGTTTTACCTTTCAAAATAATGAGCAGACATTTCCAAATAACCAGTCATTTGTGTCATGATCTTTGACCTTGTTACTTGAAAACCATTATCTATGGGGACCATGATATCTGCTCTTTAGAGGGCACCAGTGTACCAAGTTTGAAGTCTGTCAAGCAAAGAGTTTTCAAGATACTCAGTAGACACAAAAAATATTTTGCCCAGAGTAGTTTGGCCATTGAACTTTGATCTTGTGACCTCAAATCAGATTTCTTAAGATACTGAGCAGACAATATCTTACTATTGTCCAGTATGACCCTTGACTTTGTGACCTCAATATCAATAGGGGTCATCTACTCTCTAGAGGCAACCATTGTACCAAGTTTGGTAACTGTCAAGCAAAGGGTTCTTCAGATATTGAGCAGACAAGACTTGGTCTACAGAGCGAGACCAACAGGTGGAAAACAATACACCCCCCTTTTATCAAAGGGGGCATAAAAATGTTGACCTTTTATATATAGAGTTTAATTACCTTCTATATTATATTCCTCTGCCTTTTGTCTATAATCATCAACCAGGAATTGTGCGTCTTTGTCCGCATGTTCATTACATTTCATCAAGTTGTGCAGCAGGGATAAACTCATGGAATTCAACTCAAACTCAGGTATGTCATCTCCAGCAAAAACCTTTTCAAGCCATGTTTGTACCTAAAATCAATATTTCATACAAAATTCCAAATCAAGACTAGCATGGATCAGTTTAAAATCACAAGATGACCCTGATCTGTCACTGGTGTAGCAAGGCAAAAATTATATGAATGCTTTTCTGAAAGCAGATGGTCTGGGGGATGCTTTGATGTCCCCAGCGGGTCCAGGGCAGCAGCCTAAGCTGGGGGGAGGGGGGTGCCCAGGGGGGCGAAGTTTCGCGAATATTGGCAATTTAAGCATGTAAAAATGAATTTACGTACATGTATTACTAAATCAAAGAACTAAAATATTTCTGTCCAGAACTTTGACTGCGACATATAATAATGATATTTGTCAACTGGATTTATCACCGGAAATAATCGAGAATATACTAAATGTGACGCTCATAGTGATAAGATTTAAAAACAATCCAGATCTCTCACTCTCTCCTTTTTTCTTTACTCATTTTAATTTTATCTGGGTAGTTGAGGTTGGATGTTTTGATGGAGTATTCTGAAGAAAAAGGTTTGATATCAAAATGATTTAAAGTGGAAACTTTTTTTCTCTCTCAGATTACCTTAGAAAAAAAAGGATAAGAAAAATCTTTAAAAAAAAAAAAAACAACTGTAAATTTTTACATTCAGTAGTCTAGGCCTAGTAGTAGATCTAGTAATATTCCCCTATACCGAACTTTCAAAATACATTTTAAAATTAAACCTTATTAAATTATCAAACTTTCTGGTGTTTACTACCAATTTGAGACATAGTTAATTAGAATATCATAATAGTTTTGATGTAGGCCCTATATTGACCACATCTTTGTAGGTCTTCAACTGACTAGGTCTTCCTAATAGACTTGCCCAAAACCCGAGGAAATTCTGGATGAATTGACACAGTCAAGAGAATCATTTTAATTTTTTTAGATAAGCTATATTTTAAAGTAATTATTGTAATTAAACATTAAACCTATATAATATTCATAATTCATAATATAATACATTTATAAAACACACCTCTTCGTGTTTAGCTGTCATTGATTACGTTTTCCTATTTTCGCGCGATATAAGGATCCGGAATATGACTGGAAGTAATATTCAGATTTTATACAACTTCTTGACAGTTCGTCTTCAACTTCAACTCGAAAGCAAAGCAAAGTGCCTTAAAGCCAAAGCACACCTATACGTCAGGTACTTTTACTCAAAGTAAAATTGCATTCTTTGCATATTTAAAAGTAGATGATGACCTTTTATTGTCGACAGGTCAACTGTATAAAAAAAAATCCTGAATTTGATGCTGGAATGGTTCGGTTGCAAACATTTATAAAGTAATAAATGAATACATGTACCCGATTTGGTATGAAATCAATGCATTGAAAACATGGGGGTACAGGATAATTTCTTTTTAGTTGGTGTTTTATTCATGGTATCCTTTATTAAATACAAACAACCAACTACTGCACCCAAGGGTCATAAGGCACTGCTAATTTTCACTATATAATTCATCAAATTGAACAATACAATTTTTAAAGCACTGATAAAACTAGTTTCTGTGGAAACGAGGGGGTTATTTATATTCGGTCTTCCTATCCAGGAAAGACCGAATATTATCCTCCTCGTTTCCACAGAAATTATGATAAAACTATTTTTACTATTGCTATCGCTATAAAAATTTCACAAATCATGCATAATGGCCTAGATTTAAATCTGCTATTGTTATTTTTTCTATATATAGATTAAATTCACTAGGAAAATTAATCATGTTGTAAGAACTTATTTGAACTTAAATTAATGTTACACATTTCATATTAATTAGCAATTTATAAAGTCTACATCATAATTCATAAATCAACCCACAAAAATATAAATAAATAACACTAAAAGTAACATTTAATTGTTATGAATCTTGAGTGAATTCTTCATATTATCTGAAAGTTTCATAATGATAACATTAATTATTATCCTTCAGAATAATACAGTCAATTTCATTGGTTGAGGGCTAGTCATGTGGAGGGAGACAATTTGTGATGTCTCCCTCACACGCAAGGTGATAACTTTGTCTCCCTCTAGAGGATAACTTCTAATGGCACAAGCGAGAAAGCTCTAGGCTATTAAAAAATAATTGAAAATATGCGGGATCGTTAATCATAAACTTCAGCGTCAACATTAATGCTTGCAAATAACAATCGAGAACATAAATATTTCCATTCTACTGCAATTTGGCATTTCACTTGATGTTTACATTTTTGTCTTGAAATACGTTACGAAATGTTTACGTTTGACGTTATGTTTTTGCGTCAATCTACTGTGACATCACAATTGAAAGCTTTCTCTCGTTTAACTTTCTCAAACCTCAATGTTTTGCTTTTGTTTACATATATATCTAATAAATGTATGACATTGAGTGTAAAACAAAATAATGTATGTAGTCGAGGGTAACATTGATTTCACCCCTCGAAAACTATTGAAAGTTATCAGAATTTTCTGCAGAGAAAGTTATTTTGAATTTTTTGACGTTTTAAATAAAAAAAGATGTTTGGTAAAAGTCAATAAATGTGTGATAGTTATTTTTTACATTTAGATTCTTCAGGATAATAAAACTATTAAGGACAGTTTAGCAGGGAGACATCACACATTATCTGGTCTGAGTAGGGTTATCACCCTCGGGCACATAGGCGCGCTCAGGTGATAACCCTACTAAGACCTGATAATGTGTGATATCTCCCTGCTAAACAGTCCATAATTGTATATCATCAAATTCTGGTGAAGTTGTTATTAAAACATGAAAATTGTAATAAAAAATATAGTGAAAATTAGCAGTGCGGAAATACTTTTGACCCTTGAGTGTAGTAATTATTTCTTGCATTTATAGTGTAACGGTCAGCCAGGTTCGATCACCAGTGGCTCATTTGGTAGAGCACCTGACTAGAGATTCAGGGGGCCCGGTTTCGAATGCTGGTCTGGTCTGTTGCTAATCTCAGCGAGATTCATCGAGGCTGGATATTTGGACTGATGCCAAATATCCAGCCTCGACGAAACTCGCTGAGATTAGTCTGTTACATTTTCTCCCTTCCTGTAACATTTGGTGCCATTGACCACCCCTGAACTTGCAGGTGAAATTAAGTCCTGCTGGGGGGCAAAAAGAATCTGGGTTGTGTCTTCGAGGGTGAAGACAGTTAAGGGGGAAAGAGTGTAGCGGTCAGCCGGACTTGATTGCTGGTGGCCAGTTAGCTCAGATGATAGAGCACTTGAGATTCAAGGGGTCCGGTTTGCACTTTTTACCTTCCTGTTACATTTAATGCTGTAGACCAACCCCTGGAAATGACAGGTGAAAATTCCTACAAGGGGATCAAAATCCTGGATTGATGTTTTCAAGTGTGAAGATATTTAAGGGGGGAGGAATGTAGTGGTCAGCCAGGTTTATTGGCTGGTGGCCAGATAGCTCATTTGGTAGAGCACCTGACTGGAGATTCAAGGGGCCCAGGTTCAAATGCCAGTCTGGTCCGTTGCATTTTTTCCCTTCCTGTTACAATAGTTTGTGATATTATCAATTTGAAATGAAAGCTTCTTGGTCGTAAATACAGGGTCTGACGTCTCAAGAACTCAGAACTGCAACTTCTTATGATATCTTTAATGAGAATTGAAAACTTTTGAAACAGCAAAGGTGTAATTATTGCACAAATCAATATTTCCGTACTGTGTAAATGCCTGTGGATATTCTCTTCAAAGTAGTGGACAGGTATCTTGGTTATGTCTAGAACTACTTATACTCAATGAGTCAAACATCACATCTGTTTACAGAACTTTTTTTTTTATCGTTTAGTCTATTTGTTATCTGTTTACAAAACTTGATGATTGTGACATCACGTTTACAAATAATATGGATGAAACTAGTGTAAATAAATTATTAACAATTTTTACATAAATGTGTGTATTTTATTTTTCTGTGTAAAGTGTGACAGATCACATGTGTTGTTTACAATGGAGCACTGTTTACTTGTTTTTAACAGCTCTCTATGTATTTACAGTGTTGGCAAAAGACTCCGGATATCTCCGATAAATTTTCTATTCGTCCGGTAAAACTTAGAAACTCATCTGACAAACTTTCCGGTAGATATTAGCAGACAAAAAAGGGATCATATCAGCGTTGTTTATTGGCTTTTGTGCAAACAAAAACTTCGTCTGGTATAGATAACTTGCTTTTGTACAACAAATGTGCTTGCTTTCCCAGATATCATAAACTCACTCCGTGCATGTACTTACAATATCACGCATGTCATTCTACTTCCGAAAGTGTGACCAATCACATGGTTGAAAAATCGTAGTTCAGACGTAAAAAATAAAGTTGAATGTGTAAATACAGGTGCTTGAACAGTATGTCAACATGATTGCATATCTCCCTCCCCTTTCGTTTACAACAAATACTTTTAGAATATAACTATTCACTTCTGTGGCGATGGCTCCGATTTTTGTCAGTTACAAATTATGAAAATTTATATGTAATAGATAACGTAAATATTGGCCGTCTTTGTGCTGCGCAGTTTGAAGAAATTTTATTGTAAGGTTGAGTGAGTAAACAACTATACCACATAATACTTTTCTTTATTGGTACTGTATGGAGTTTTCCAAGGGGTTATCTACTTTCATTTTTGAAGTCTCCGACCAAAGATGCTAGAAATGGCAAGTTATACGTTTCATGGTGAATATGCATTGTAAAATGAATATGAAACAAAAATGGTTGTATTTGTTCTACAGATATATTTTTTTGTAAACTGGGGGTGGGGGTGTGTGTGCTGGCTGGGGGTTACAGGTATGTGGTTATATCCACAAGCATAAGTCTATGGAAAACAGAATGAAAATCAAACTCTAGCAAAATTGTTAAGAAAGTTTAATTCTGATGATATACATGTATATCATCGGAAGTTATTATCAATGTCATAACAGTACATTTGTTATACATTTGAAACCTTTAGTTTGTGACAACCTATTAGATTAATATTATTTTGTATAGTGTACATATGATAAGCCAGAGTAATTTCATTCCTTTCTAATCCTCTTCCTTTCTTCCTATCTTTGAATGAATGCCTATTAGAGTGGATGTGTGAGTTAAATGGTAGATAAAATACCCTGTACAGTACCCCCTAGTCAGGTGGGTTTGTAAGGGCATGATGTTAAAACCCTGACTGTCATAATGTGCATAAATGTTGTGTGAACCTGAAAAAAAAAATTATAGAGAAAATCTATGGAAGAAAAAGCTTAATACATATGTACCAGTTGGTATAAACAAAAGGGAACATTACTGTCTATAAACTATCTTAATGAACATTTTTGGGTGTAGTATATGTGTACTATCTATTTTAATTTTTTTTCTTTTTTTAAAAGATATGTTTATGTATATTCAAGAATTTACTTTACACCAATTAGAGTCCACTTATAAATTAAACAAAATGACAGTTCCTAGTGGCATGGAAGCTAGCTGATCGATCCTGATGTGACCTCTCAATATGAATGATTGAAAGTGGAAAAAATGTATTAACTTTCACTCAATATAGTTAAATTTAATGAATGACCAATGAAAATGTGTATGTTGCCACATTTTTAAAGATGTCAGACATACAAAAACAGAAGTATATGTTAATTATTAGAAAATCACACATTTTTGTTGTACAGAATAATTAAAATAGAGAAGAAGAACTTGTTGAAATGACAAATCTTAAATGTCAACAGTTTTAAAAAAAAAAAGTGCTAATTCATTAATATGTACAAATGAATTATGGATATTTGGGAAATCATGTATAATAGACATACAGTAGAGGGAATACCAGCATAGGAGTTACTGCCCTTGACAACATTTTTGAAATTATAATTATTTATGGAAAATAAAAATTTTTTAGTATCAATAGTTTACCAGATTTTTTATTTTATGCAGTGAATAAAATTCCTCTGAAAGATATATTTCTATCATGCTAAATTTAATTTCATAAAGATTTTTGCAAAAACCTATGACATCACATGAGGATCGATCAGCCTTAAATCCAAACACTTGGGCGCATGAAGTCACATAAAGTTTACATCATATGTATGTACTGATTCTAAAGCATACACTGTCCTTGTTTATTAATTATTAAGCCATAATTTATAGAAGTCTGTCCAGTACATACAGACCCTGAATCGTACTACTACACCATTTGTATGGAACAGTAGGAAATGATTCTTGCAGTGAACGGTTTGCATAGAACACTTCGCACGAAATGCTGACCACTTTGTAGGCGTGGCTTGCACGCTTTGTGAACGGTCTGCATGAAACAGTAGGCATGGCCTGCATGCTTTGTTTTTTTCCCCAGCATTTGGTTCTCCCTGGTATTAGTTTAAACATGAAATTATTTCAATGTAATGGTAATATTCTAGATATTAAAAAAGGTTCAGAAAGAAATGATAATTATCCATTTTAAATTGATTGCTCATGTACGATGCGGTAAATTCCATTGTTACATATTAGCTCAATGACTTATGAACACGTTGGGATAAAAACAAATGGATAATTTTTAGCTCCAGATAGAAAAGAAAAAGACAAAAATTTTATCGATATGGAATATTGATTATTCAACTTTTAGTGATTCATTGCTCTATTCAATTCTTTCAAAATGAAATGGTCACTTCTGTTTTGCTATTTTTGTACATTCAATCTGAGTGTTGTTAAAATACATATGCAATTAGTATATTCCAGGCCTCTTCTCAGACAGATGTTAAATAAACATTTTTGTATACGGGTATAACAACAGATAAAATGATTTAAAAACTTCTCGTCAGGCAAGCCTGAAACATATTCTCAGGCGGGGGAAGGGTGGAGGGTGTGCATATAACGGTTTTATTTCCATTATTTGTAGATTCCCAACAATGTCAACTTTTCCTAGATCTCATACCGAAATGACTTGCACATTTTGCATGGTTTGTAAGTTTCTAAGGGCTTGGTTTGAATGGTCTGCATGTGTCTATGGGCATGGCTTGATCATTTACGAAACGATTCTTGCACAAAACGATTTGCACAGAACGGTGAATGATTTGGACGGAACGGTGAACGGTCTGCACGGAACGGTGAATGGTTTGCAGTGAACGTTCTGCACGGAATGGTGAACGGTTTGCACGGAACAAAATGAAAGGCTTTGGAGGTGTAGTAGCACACTTCAGGGTCTGTATTTGTAAAGTAGGAATATGTATTTGACAAGTTAGAATGAGCTTGAAGTGTTTTCATTCTCTTCTATTCAGCGTAGCGACATATAGCACTGAAGTAACCTAGAAAAACATGGAAGAAGATATGGAAATTGAAACCATGAGGCCTGGTTCATACAGATTAGAGAGAGATAGGCAGGTGCCAAACTCCGAGTACTATGCTGCGGAGGCACTGGCCTGTGACATGGATATCCCTGTGGTGTATAGTACTGCAACCAACAGAGAACCCATTGAAGAGTGGCTGGAGAAAAACAAACCATCTACTATTTACAGGTTGCAATCAGAAATTAGTACTTTTTGTGTTACACTGTATAAGTGCTATGATTTGTTTTTAAAGTAATTCCACCCTCGTGTGACATCATAGATTTTTGGAAAAAACTTAATTTATTAAAATTTGTGCATGATAGAAATACATTTTTAGGAATTTTATTCACTGGGTATTTTAAAAAAATCTGGTAAACAATTTGATATTGAGAAGGTTTATATTTTCTATAAATAATCAATCCTCTATATTACAAAAATGTTTTCAAGGGCAATAACTCCTATGCTGGTATTTCTGTAGCATATGTTTATTATACAATGATTTCCTTGATATCCACAATTAATTCACATAAATTTAGCAGCAGTTATTTTGATTATCTGATGTTGATATAAACTTTTGTTTTTGTATGTCTTATATCTTTAAAAATCTGGCAACATATATAATTTCTTTCGTTATTGATTAAATTAACCTTTATTAAGTGAAAATCAATACAAATTTTCTACTTTGAACTATTAATTTTGATAAGTCCCATGAGGGTGGAGCTACCTTAAGTAATATTGTGAAGTTGAAAAGTCACTTGAGGGAGCTTTTCAGATCAAAGTTTGACTTTGTCTCTAAGCTTTTGACTTCTTCTCAATACCCTCATGGCCATTTTCAACCAATTTTTGACAAAAAAAACACCCTTAGGCCACACCAATTTGTAAAATAGTTCTTCGGATTTTCAAACAAAAAAAGTGAGGCGAGAGGGCGAAATTATTTTACAAATATTATTTTTAATATTGGAGATAAAAATTATGAGGCGAGCGAATACAAGAAATATAAATATTTTTAATTGAATTAAGTGATTTTAAAAGGCGAGTGCCTAAAAATAAAGATCTAAAATCATCAGATATCATTTGTTTACCACATAAACTTAATATTTTTCAACTTTGTTGATATAGTTTACAATGAATAAGAAGTATTTCAGGATCAAAGACTTATTTTCTTTATACCTAATACATGTACTTTGCAACATCAATTGATAAGGTCTTTTTGAAGAATTTTATTTAAGTTTCATTTCTACAAACTTTCGATTCAGAAATATGCATATTGCTAGGGACATGTCCAGTTTTGAAATCTCCATTGCATCGCTTTGAGCATCTTCTTGAATTTTGATAGGACATCACCAAACCTTTTGTGAATTTGTCGTTAACTGTCGGTCCTCGATCAGTACCCCTTGCTTGTTGTAAGAGGCGAATAAATGGGGCAGTCCTTCAGATAGGACTGCAAAAACTGAGATCCGTGTCACAGCAGGTGTGGCACGATAAAAATCTCTCCTTGCCATAAGCGCTGAGCATAGGCCTAAATTTTGCAGCCCTTCACCGGCAATGGTAACGTCTTCATGTGAGTGAAATATTCTCAAGAGAGACTTTGGACAATATATAATCAATCAATCGTACACTGTCGATGTTCTCTACATAGTGGCATCGAATAGCACTTCAAAAGTTTCATCGGCTTCCAGTTCGATTGCAGCATAAGGAGCAACTTCCAATCCAGTGTTATGAAGTATTGTACATATTAAGATAGACATCATGAATAACTTAAAACACCGTATTACACTGTTAGAAAATTTCTCGAGAGCCCACGCTTCTGTCATTTGCCATCACATACACCAAGGTCATTTGTGCGCTTGTTGTAAAAAGTTGAAAATATTTTACGGATATTTTTTAACACGCGGGCGGATATTATTTTTTGATAATATTATAATTTGGATTTATTACAAATAGAAGCGGCGAATCCGATGAACTAGATTACAAATTGGCATGGCCTTACAGATGGTTGTAACCTCTATAATAATGAATTTAAAATTCTTTAAACAAAGGAATGTGAACACTTCTAAAAAGAATTAGAAATTGTGAAAAAAGGGTGGGATGTTTTTAAAATTTTCAGTTCAAGGACCACTGAACCAAAAATCCAGATGCTGCAGGAAAATATCAATATTCTGAAGATTTAGATATGTTTAAACCTTGGGCCAGGTTAGGATGGTTCCACAAGATTGAGTTCCCATAATGTAACTGGAAGCAGTATATCTTCACTAGAAAAATTCTTAGATAAGAAGACCATATGTCATTTACAATAATCTGGTTTAGCTTATTTATAATTTCAACCCAGGTAAATGAATTCCACAACTATGATTAACACTTCCAAATGAAACACAAAGCCTATAGGCCACATCACTCACCTGAGTCACCTTGGTTATGCTGTTCTTCAGCTGTTTTGATTTTTAGCTTGCCAGGATGACTGTCCAGAGAGCTATTGTCATGACCTCTGTATCGGCGTCACACTTTAAGGAAAAAACCTGGGCTATATTTCTTTAACCAATGGGATTTGATATTTCATATTTAGATGCCTCATGACCAGGCCTTTGATATGGTATTGAAACTTTTGACCTAGTAACCTTGGACTTTGACCTATTTTTCAAAAACTTTAGCCTTTTGCACTAAAGGGATAGGTTTAAGTAGAGTCATGCTTCCCGGCGAGCTATGTTGTCTTCGGACAACTCTTGTTAAAAGCTAAATATTTCCATGAAAAATTTTGACCCCATATTATGTCTCAAAGGGTCGCAACATAACTGAACATGAAATCACACAACATTGGGATGTCTCAATACCAATATAACGAACATGACCTTGTAATTTACGTTTTTTTAAAAGTTTGTCAAGGTCACAAAGTTGGAAACTTTGATATGACAAAAAGCTTTATCAAAAGGAATGTATGAGTGTGTGTGTGTGTGTGTGTGTGTGTGTGTGTGTGTGTATATATATATGTATATATATATATATATATATATATATATATATCCGCTCTTAGCATTGACTGGCAAGCCTAAAAGCCTTTGATATATATGCACAATATATATAGAATCTCTCTGGGTACGTGTTAACTTTACTATTCATCAACATAATATGGTTAACTCATTCCACTTGAGATTTATTAAGTTTATTATTACTACTTCGTACATTTGTGAACTGAGTTTTACTAAACTTATCTTGTGCTAAAAATTCTGACTTAAGAATTTCGTAAGATTTAACTTAAGATTCGACGTTTCTGTTTTACTAATGTGTTCTTAAAGGGACTGGTTCACGTTTTTCGAAAGAAATGATTTTCAATTTTGATGTTAAAAATGAAAAGTATGGCTCATTTAATGTTGACAACCAAAATTTGGACCGTCTGAATGCAAGGATAAGAGCAATGTTTCAGCTTTGATTCTTTGTTATGTAAACAAAGACTCGAGTCTTTTAATGTAAACAAACAAACCAATGAAACGTTAATTTTGTAATTTAAAGCATCTTCATTTTGTACAATCACAAATTTTAACTTTTAAATGACACATTTTACCTAAAGTATACTTGAGATGTGATATATATAATAAACTTGGATCAAAATCCATTTATTTTAAAAACCCCGTAAACAATAACACATCTCAATCTTTGTTTTCAAAACAAATGATAAACTCTCTATAATGAGCTTCTGTCATGATGAATAACCTTAATTTTTGTGTGAAATCTTCTAAACATATTAGACTGTAGATTTTGATCATTTAAAGTGAAAAACAAAATTTGGAGGAAAATCGTGAATCAGTCCCTTTAAGTTTCCATCGTAAACTTAACTTACGAAATATCGCGACCGAGGATGAAGACGACGACTTATATCCAATCTGTATATAGATAAGTAACAATTTTAATGCAAATAAAGTTCAAAATAAATAATTACTAGAATCTAAGATTTTTTGTACAAAAATGTATTTTGATATACCTTAGTACATACATATAAAAAGACCAGGTCATAATCCAAAATATTTGTTGATTTTTGTCGCTGAACTTGTTTTTTGATGATTGTATGAAATATCAATCGCTTTCATATATTCTTTAAATACATTTTAAACTATTGTAAATGACCACATACACTGTACAATACACTGGAATTATTCTCTTAATATATACTTCACATGTAACAAAATATATACATATGTACAAGGAGAAAAATTTGCAAATTTTCCGTCTCACAATTTTTTAGCCATAATGAATTTTTTTGGTGCATTTATCAACACATGCCTGTACAGTGTGTAGAAGGTGTATACCAAAAGTTTACACCTTTGCTCTTGGTTACGGAAAGATATATACACTGAAACTTCTCTAAACCGGTCGGCTCTCGGACCGAAAAAACGGCCGGTTTAGAGGGGTGGCCGGTTTACCAAGAATTTAGCATTTAGAGATATTTTATCTCAATGTTCACAAAGTAGGTACTGTTCACTTTGTTCAGGTGATCTATGATCAATTATCGGTGGAGATCAAATTAGTCCATTTGTACCAACAGATAATTATTAATTCTCGCTGAAATCATCCAATTTTAAACTGAAAATCTATAGCAGGATACATCAAGGAAACACAGAGGCCTAGCTATTACTGGAATTCCTCTTACCTATACAAACTCTGTTTACATTCATCGCTTACATGTATAGCATTAACAAATTTGTTTCGATGTTTTCGAGTACATATCACTAGTAAATATGAAATTGTAATTTGAATATTTCTTAGGAATTTTAAGTCTATGGAAATCAAGAAAATTAATTTATCCTTTAATTATTATCATTAAGGCCAATTCAACTTAATTGATAGATTATCATCCCCGCCCGCCCCTCAAAAATTGGCCCTCCCCGAATTTTTTTATTTTGCGAAACTTGCAATTTCTGGAATATTTTCATGTCCGACTCCGGTATTTACACTTCTTGTTTACATTTCCGGTATAGCAACGTGAAAACCCACGTGAAGAAAATAGTAGATCTATATGGTTTTCTTAATTTCTTGTGTTCTTAAAGGCGTAAATCTTGAAGAAGTTAGGTATATTTCTGTTTGAAATTAAAGCTTAACCTGGAATTAATCTGTGAAAATAGCATAGATTGATATCCACCTGACATTAAATGATGCGCATCTGTTGAAAAAAAAAAATCGTTTGTCGTTAATATTTTTCTCAGAAAATAAAAATTAAAAAATAAAATCCTCCCACCCGCCCCATACTTTTTGCTAACCCTGGATGATAATACACTAATTAAGTTGAATTGGCCTAACAGTCATGGGTTTGTTCTTTATTAAAT
>NC_079168.1:51816682-51871682 GCF_947568905.1 Ostrea edulis | reverse complement strand
TCTTAAATATGATGGAAACAATGAAAATCATACTGTATGTATATAATACAAATGCATGTTGTATGACATCAACAGAAGTGCTGAGTCATACTCACATGTGTGTGTGTACCTAATATAATGAATGATATGAAACATAAATGCCAAATCAAATTTGCATGTATGTGAATGTGCATGCATAGTGATTTTTAACTTCTTTCATCAGGTATTGATCTATCAATTTTTTTTTGAGATTTCAATGAAATATTTTGAAATCAAAATTACTTACAAATCTATACACAAACACTTGTGCTAAATTTTTATTATTTATATTTGTTATTATTTAAATGACTGGAAATCTCTTATGAATGAGAAAAATGGACTGATATTGACATCATAGGTACATACTACAAAGACTTGGAATGTACTAAGATGATTGGTTTTGCTGAAGCCCAATGGCACCACTTTTTAGATGGGGATGGTGTTGACATTTGGGGAATTACAATTAGTAGTTTTGTTTACATTATCACTCCACAAAGTGGGATTTCTTTTATTTACAGGTACATGCATTCCAGATAGAACCTGGCCACTGTCTACAGTATAGAGTGTAATTCACAAACAATTTATCCTTCTTCTCTTCTTTTTTCCAGAGATGAGGGATATGGGTGGATTTTTGTGGACCGTGACAATGATGATGATGATGATGATGATAACTCAAATGATGATGAGAACTCAAATGATGATGAGAACTCAGATGAGGATGATAACTCAGATGAGGATGATAGCTCAGACGAGGATAGGATAAGATTACAGGAAGCGTGGGAAAAAATGAAAGCATCAGAAAGGGTCATCTGTAGAGAAAGAATTTTTGAACTAGCCAAAACTTATAATGTTTTACATGGGAAGTGGATGTTCTGGGTGTCTACTGGAGGAAAAGGCGACCTCTTGTGGTCCTTAGTTGCCAAAGGAATTGCCAGTGGAAACACTCTAGCTAGAGTTGCCAAAATCAGTGCGACAGAAAGAGATCCAGAAAACAGAGATGCTTTTCAACATGTAGTTTGTATCTATAATGACAATTTTCTTGATGAAGATGAAGTGTATGAAAGTGAAAGAACGATACGCAGCCTGGGAATTAAATGTCCACTTCATTACAAACCAGATGTGTTCACACACCTTGGAGTGTATCGAAACAATCCCTGGCATATTCGACCTACCATTTATACCAGCAACTTTGATCTCATGCAAAATCAGTCCATTATTAAAGAAAATATGTACATGTAGTTCTTACAACAAAATATTGGACAGATGTATTATGCAATTTTATTATAGTCATGATTTGTAAGTGTTTTAAGTGACAATGTCATCAAAAATGAGGTGAAATGTTTTCCTTTTAGTACAATTGAGCTGAAAACTCGAGCGAGCTTTTCAGATCACATTTTGTCTTTACATGGTGTAGATTTGAGTTTGTTCAAATCATGGCCCCTGGGGTAGGGTGGGGCTACAATAGCAGGTCAACATTTTACATGGGGATATAGAGGAAAACTCTTCTCAAGAACAATAGTATCCCGATTACTGATATTAATATGAATGAATCCCCAGGTGGTGCAAATTTAAGTTTGTTCAAATTGTAGTCCCCCAGGGACAGAGCAGGGCCACAATAAGAGATCAAAGTTTTACTTGGGAATATATAGGAATTTTTTCCCCTCAATAACAGCAGATCTATAAATACTCATATTAATATACAAGCATCTTCAAGTAATGCAAATTCAAATTTCTTCAATTTAGGGGCCCCAGGGGTAGAGTGGGTCCACAATAGGAGATCAGAGTTTTGTATGGGTATATACATGGAATTAATTACTATTTAGCTTTCCAAAGCAACACCATGAGAGCATATACCCACTTACACAGTCATTAAAGGGTTTAGTGCATTACAGGATAAATCCAGGCACTTTCATTTCTAACTTATATCCATCATTTTGTTTTCTTTTTGTAAAATGATCATTTTCATGGCTAATTATGCAATTTTACTTACCATACACAGAATGATATACCAAATAAACATGTTAAAAGTCATTTCGAACATTTGAAATTGATATAATAATTGCAACAATGTTTTTTAAATAACCATAACAACAAGAATTCATTTTTTCATGAACATTAGTAGTTTGTGTTGTAAATATTAACAACAGAACTACTAAAGTTGAAGTTTGGTGTACATGTGCTAAATAATTTGGTACAATTGATATTGACATTATTCATATAAGAAGAAAGAGTATTTTGATTACATGTACTTGTTAGACTGGTATAATTAATATTAACATTATTCATATAAGAAGTAGGTGTATTTTAATTAGATGTGCTATTTGACTGGTATAATTAATATTAACATTATTCATATAAGAAGTAGGTGTATATTTTAATTAGATGTGCTATTTGACTGGTATAATTAATATTAACATTATTCATATAAGAAGTAGGTGTATTTTGATTACATGTACTTATTTGATTTTGATTCATGTTTTCTAAAATTCTTAATGCAAATTTTGTTGCTTCTAACGTTATTTTATTTTCCTTAAACTGGTCTGGTCCTCTGCTAACAAAACAGCGCCCTCTGGCTAGTACAAGTAGTTTTTATCAACGAGAGATAACTCTGTAAAGCAAACGTGCATAGACTTGGCATAATAAAGACAGGGCACTATCACTTATAGAATAGATGACGTTATCCAATGAGATTCTTGTGATTTATCATGTGATGCACTAAACAAGATTAGCAGGGCCACACTAAATCATATCAAAATACAAAAGTTCTTATAAGTTGTGTGGAATTGAGTTCTTTTTAATATATTGCCCCCGTGACTAATTGAGCAGGTGGGGGGATATTGTATCTGACCTGGCTGTCTGTCTGTCTGAAACTTTAACCTTCCTCATAACTTTTGAATGGTGAGTAATAGGGCTCTCATACTTCATAATATTTTGCATTCCTTATGACAAGATCTTTTTGGTACCAAATTAAAGTTTTAAACTTTTTGACCTTGTAGTTTGACCTGCTTTTAAGAAAGTCTAACCTAGGCAATATCTCTTGAACTATTTAAGGTAGGGCTTTCATATTTTGTACATAGATTCCTTATGGTGTGCAATTTCATTTGATGCCAATAACTTTTACCCAGGAGTTTGACCAATCTAATTAAAATCACACTTCTTAGATCTGTGATGTATACTCTGCGTAAGACATATATAATATACTTATGCAGAGTATACGGCACAGATCTAAGAATTCTGAATTTAATTAGATTGGGAGTTTGACCCACATGTCAAAACTTTAACTGAAACTTGAACCTTGCTCATAACTTTTAAATGGTGTGTGATACATCTTTCATCTATATGTTTCCTGTGACGAGACCTTTCTTTCGGTGCCAAATATTTTGACTTTGTAACCTTGACCTTGGATTTGTACCTACTTTTAAGAAAAGTTAACCTAGGCAATATTTCCTGAACTGTTTTATATAAGGCTTTCATATTTTGTATATAGATAATTATTGTGAAAAAATTCATTTGATGCCATGTGTGACTGGGAAAGAGTTCAGGTGCTTGTGAACATGTAGTTTGTATCTTTAATGACAATTTTCTTTATAAAGATGAAGTGTATGAAAGTGAAAGAACGATACGCAGCCTGGGAATTAAATGTCCACTTCATTACAAACCAGATGTGTTCACTTGCTTGGGAATGTACCAGAACAACCCCTGGAATTTAGCATCATTTATACCAGCAACTTTAATACCATTATAACAAAGCAGTCCATTATTGAGGGAGTTTTGTAGTTCTCAAACTAAAATCAAGCAAGAGGCCCTCAGGCAACATCACTCGCCTATAAAACCCTATCTTGTCTCGGTTCATGGTATGAATGAACTTGAATCTACACAATTACATTAGGATGCTTGTTTATTAGTTTCATAAATTGTACCCTTGGGGTTCTTGATGATTTTTCTGAAGAATGTTTCTGTATGTTTGAATAATAAAATGCTTTTAAATAACATGGGTTATGTATTTTTTCTGCAATGTTAAATGCGACCTTCATGTTTGGTCCTGTTTAACAAACCAAAGAAAGACATTTTATTAATTGCATTTTAATATTGAATACTTTCAAATGCATATTTAAAAATTATGTACTATTGACATGTATAACTTTTAAAAATATAACTGCTGAAAATCAGCAGACCTTGACTTGTCTCCATATTTGGGAATGCATGATTTCCATATTTGAACTAAGGGAGATATATAGTCCATATAGGACAAACTCAAAACACATAAAATAAACCATTATATGATATAGGTAAGTATTATATTGAACTTATTCAAATGAAAGGTCTTGGAGTATGTGGAATGTGTATATTCACATGCGGACAGATGGGACTAAAACACTGGATTGACCAAACTAGATTAAACAAAATCTGTCTACTGTTGCAAATGACAAGCAATGGCATCCACACTATACAAGGATCCTTGTCTGTACTTGTATCAATATAACAAATTGTATACCACAAAGGTTCTTCAATTTTTAAAGAATTTTCTCACTTCTTCCTATACGGAACTTTGTGACCCCAACGATGGGGAACTTTAAGCTTATATATATATATGGAAATTTTTATGCAAGATTTGGCTTCTCTGGTTCTTGAGAAGGTTTGTTACATTTTGCAAATGAAATTGGAGAGATGTATCAGAAATCACCTTGTTCATCTGGTTAAGAAATTTTTAAAAGCTATTGCTAATGAATTGAATTAAGTTGTTTCAATGGCGAGTACATGGGACAAGGCTCACCTAGTAATTTTGGGGTCAAAAGGTTAAATAGGACATGTATATGAGAAAAATTGTCAAATATACTAGACGTATATAAAAAAATAATAATCGAGAAGTTGTAAAAGCTACTATTTTGTGTCATGTCGATGGGAACATGCTGTAATGATTAAACTTTTCTTTTCACCTTAATTCTAAGTCGCCATACTCCACACAGACTTTGCAATAAGTTGATAATGATCCTTATTGATCTTGTAGTCTTTTCCCCCTAAGAAATCCAGTTTTTGATGTGTGTGTGGTGGTGGTGGTGTGTGTGTGTTGGGGGGGGGGGGGGTACCTCCAAATAGATAACTTTAGTTTGATCACCCCACTTAATACGCTGGTTTCGAGATACGTCCGAGTTATTTCCCTTTGGAGAACTCTCGTACTCAGTAAGGTGCAAAACAACTTGTTTACACACAGGAGTGGGACAGATATTCATCACTGCATAAGTGAATTTGCTCAGTAAGTTTATCATACGTATGTATACGCAGTTTCATAACCCAGTTTCGACTGATACACAGACTGAGAAGTGATAAATATTCAAGAAGTAATTATATACTTAGAATTCTTATTTTATCACGTTATTTTGTTGCTCCTAGCTATCATATCCAGGACATTGTTTGGAAATATAACTTTGTATTTATGTTTCCACTTTAGTAAAACATTTCTTTAGACAGTATTTTACATTTCCTACATCAAGTATTTAATAAGAAGTCGTTTTTTATACATTTTATCGTCTTTCTCATTGACTGCATGTGGTACCACTCTGTCCCACCTAAGCATTCAAAGTTCCACTAGATGCACCTCCTACATAGGAGAGCTCTAATCTCAAAACTGGCGTATTATCTCCCCTTGGAAGGGAGCATTGTTTCTTCATTTGAACAAACTTGAATCCCCTACTTCCAGGAATATTGTCATGTAAGTTTTTGTTGAAATTGGCCCTGTTGTTTAACTAGTGTAAACAAGAGGCCCATGGGCCACATCACTCACCTGGGTCCCTTGGCCCATATTTAAAGATTTTCCTTATATATTTACATGTAAACTTTGATCCCTATTGTGGCCCCAATCTACCTTGGGGCCATAATTTCTACAAAGTTGAATCTGCACGATGTCAGAAAGCTTTCATGTAAATGTAAATTAACTTCTTTGGCCTGATGGTTTATGAGAAGATTTTTAAAGATTTTCCTTAAATATTTGTATGTAAAACATTGATCCCCTATTGTGGCCCCACCCTTCCCCTGGAGGGGGGAGGGGTATAATTTTAACTAACTTGAATCTCCAGTATGTCAGGAAGGTTTCATGCATGTAAATGTAAAACTTTCTGGCCCATGCTGATGATGCAGTGATCCTTCACAAGATTTTTAATGATTTCCATATATATTTGTATGTAAAATTTTGATCCCCTATTGTGGCCCCACCCTACCCCTGGTGACCATTAATTTTAACAAACTTGAATCTGCACTATGTCAGGAAGCTTTTATGTAAATGTAAACTTTTCTGGCCCAGTGGTTTTTGAGAAGAAGAATTCTGATGATTTCCATATATATTTGTACATGTATGTAAAATTTTGATCCCCTATTGTGGCCCCACCCTACCCCTGGGGCCATGATTTTAACAAACTTGAAACTGCACTATGTCAGGAAGTCTTCATGTAAATTTGTATTTTCCAGGCCCAGTGGTTCTTGAGAACAAGATTTTCCCTATACATGTATATTTGCATGTAAAACTTTGATCCCCGTTTGTGGCCCCAACCTACTTCCGGGGGGGGGGGGGGGGGGGGGGGGGGGGTCATGGTTTTAAGAAACTTGAATCTTCACTATGTCAAGAAGCTTCCATGTAAACAGCTCATCTGAACCCATGGTTCTCGAGAAGATTTAGATTTTTAAATGACCCTACCCTATTTTTGTGATTATTTCCCTTTTGAAGAGGACATGGCCCATCATTTTAAACTTGAAAGCCCTTCACCCAAGGATGTCTTTTGCCAAGTTTGGTTGAAATTGACCCTGTGGTTCTGGAGAAGAAGTCAAAAATGTAAAATGTTTACAGGTGACGGACAACAGGCGATTAGAAAAGCTCACTTCAGCTTTCAGCTCAGGTGAGGTGAAAAAAAGTTGATAGACTGATGGACAAATTTCAATTTGAAAAGTGAACCTTGCAGTAAAATTTAGTGTAAAAATTTTATTTCAAATAGTGCACTTGCATGAATAAAAAGACTTTCTTGTTTTACTCAAAGGCTTATGAATAAATATGGAAGATATTGTTAGCTCCATAACCCACGTTTCATACGTGTCTGAAAAAAACTAAATTCACATAGTTTTCACCAAGCCCCCCCCCCCCCCCCCCCCTTTATTAAATGTTGAAACAACAAGCAAAAATAACTGTATACCTTTATAGCTCACCTGAGCTTTTCTGATCACTTGTTGTCCGTCGTCTGTCTGTAAACTTTTCATACTTTCGACTTCTCCAGAACCACTGGACCAATTTCAACCAAACTTAGTACAAATCATCTTAAGGTGAAGGGCTTTCAAGTTTGTTCAAATGCCTCCTTGTATAAAGTAGATTCAAATTTGTTAAGATCATGACCCCCGAGGGTAGGGTGGGGCCACAGAAGGGGGTCAAAGTTTTACATGCTGATGTATAAAGGAAAATCATCTTCTCCAGAACTAATAGGCCAATTTCAACCAAACTTGGTACAAATTATCCTTGGGTGAAGGGGATTCAAGTTTGTTCTAATGAAGGGCCATGCCCCCTTCAAAGGGGAGATAATCACAAAAATAGGGTAGGGTCATTTAGGAATCTTCTTCTCAAGAACCACTGGGCCAGAATAACTGACATTTACATGAAAGTTTTTTTTTGACATAGTGAAGATTAAAATTTGTTAAAATCATGACCCCCAGGGTAGGGTCACAATTGGGTATCAAGTTATTAATTACTTGTTGTATTTGACCATGCCCACTTTATCTTTCTTCCAGTAACTTTAATGACAGTTTCTATTGTCCCTGCCATGCAGCAAACAATTCATTGAAGCGAGACAGCTGGCATTGCTAGCTACACTTCTCCTTCCATTCTTCCTATACTGGAATTACATCTTGTTCCATCTACTTTGCCCTTTTTAACTTACTATACTATTATATTATCTTAGGGTTGGGTGCTTTTCCTTATAGTTTATAGGCCAAGTTCTAGACTTTTGGAGTGTGTATTTGTCATATTCATACTGGTAATAAAGTAAAGTGTTGTTAATCTTATTTTCATTTCTACTTAATTTATTTTCAACTTTTTAATCGTAGTGTAGTTGGGTCGTTTCGAATCGCCACTATCAAATAAATTAAAAGAAACACAACGTGAAGTACAGACTATGAACACCAGACCTGCTACAAATCAAAAGAAATTCTTTTCACAAGTAGCAGGTCTACACTAAATCATAAAAAAATTTATACATTCCAAGTTGTTTAGATTAAGGTTTTTTTTATGCCCGTTTTAAGATGGGACATATTATAGTACAATGATGTCTGTTTGTCTGTCAGTTCAGTGTTTTTGTTACGCTA
Source organism: Ostrea edulis (assembly GCF_947568905.1). Taxonomy (NCBI): domain Eukaryota; kingdom Metazoa; phylum Mollusca; class Bivalvia; order Ostreida; family Ostreidae; genus Ostrea; species Ostrea edulis. Next base: position 51,863,327 of record NC_079168.1, on the reverse strand, counting down.
TTTTCATTTCTCCATCACATATCAAGTATAAACTTGCTTTGTAGCTTCTTTGTGTGTTAATCTACCTCATGTTGCAATTTTGATTCATTTCAACCTCCCTTGCAAAAGTTTCTCACTCCTCATACAGTTTTCAAGCAAAGACCTTCCTATTTTACAAAGTATGGGTATTGAAGATGTGCATGTGGCAAGGATTTTGATTTTCTTTAAATTTCTAAGAAAATTACAGGTTGTTGAACTTGTCAGTTTTGAGGAAATATTACATAGAGAGTACATGATTTGTATGCTTCACTCCTCTCACAGTTCTAAAGCTAGGGCCTTCTTATTTTACAGAGTGTTTGTATGGGTATTGAGGTTGGCACCTGTCAAGGATTTTCTTCCATTTCTGAGAAAATTATAGATTGTTGAAGTTGGTCACTTATGGGAATATTACAAAGTGAGTACATGGCTCATCCTCACTCCTTTCAGTTTTCAATCCGAGGCCTTTGTAAACAACTTGAAGATGTGTGTATTGCAAGTTTAATTTTCAACATTTTTCTAAATTCCTTGGGATGTCAATTTGGCAAAGTATTTTACACATAGAGCTCTTGGTTCGTTTCTTTGCCTCCTGTCAGTTTTTAAGCCAGGACCTTATATTCATACAAAGCAATAAAAGAAAGTATGTTGCAGCATATGATGGCTGATACTACCTTCAGTAAAGTTCTACAACTCATGGCTTAAGAAAAAACACCCTTGTGACTGGCTTATCATGTATAGTTTCTGGTACTCTTGTTTTCCATCATATCATTAACCCAGGGGTTGGGGTGGATACGATTTTACAATGCATGTATACAGGAAAGAAAATCTTTTAAAAAGTCTTCTATTCAAAACAGCAAGGTCATACTCATATTGGTATCGAGACATCCCAATGTGTGAATTCGAGATTGGTTTTGTCATGACCTGTTGGACACAATATGGGGTCATCATTTTTTATGGGAACAAAAATTGGGGGAAAAAATCTTTTAAAATCACAAAAGCAGGGCCAGAGTGTTAATACAATTAATGGGTTTATAAATGCTTTGCTTTTTATACTTATATATTGTAGTGAACTTGGAGGTTTTTCCCATCAAATGCAATACTGCTGAAAGAATTTCTTTAATACCAAAGACAAGTAATTTTTAACTTGCCATGTGTTCTGCAATCATTGTTAATAATTGTATACCATATATTTTCGTACTGAAACAATATAACCAGTTAAGTTATATAAAGAACACATTCAAATTTTGTTTTCAAATGTTTATTGATTTGAAAATAGATAAAATAAAAGTGGGTGTTATAAACCATAAATATCTAATGTATAACAAACCTTTTTTTAGGACATTTAGTATGGTACATGAAAATAAAACATGGTAAAAAATTGTGTAATATGAAATAAATGATTCCCAAAAAAACCTACAAAATTCTAAGGAAAATATTGCACTTCATCACAGTACACACACATATGGGTCAACATTCAACGTCAAGATTGTCGAAAGCCTTAAAATTATTATAGCAGATGAGACTAAAATATCTAGAGGTATTGTTTTCTTCATTAACAACACAACTATCTTTAAATGGATACAAACCACAGCAACAAACAAGCATTGTCTTTTCACATCCATCAGTCTTTTCAACAGGTACACAGTATATACATGCAGTCGTACCATTGCTGTTTGAGACAACTTTAACACAGAATTTTATGACCTGTCCAAGGTTTCAACCTATGCAGAAGTAGAACATGTTACATGTATTTATCACAAAATATTTCAATATCTTGTGTTTTGGGGGGAAAATAAAGTGGAAAACAAGGGCGCAGAATCACAAAATATCATATATCCATGTGCTTCCTAGGCAAATTTCAGTTGATGCATAATCGTGGATCTGTGTCTATGTCAAGTCCAGGCATAGATGTGTCAGTTGGAGGAGATTGTCGGATGATCAACTTTTGTCCCCCTCATCTTCATACTGTTTCCTGAAGCAGTCCCCGACTGGAAAGAAGTCCCAGCATCTCTGTTGATAGAGCTCCCAAACATAGGACTCCTGGCCTGTGTATTCCGTGTCTGGTTTGTTAATCAGGTGCATCAGGAAAAACCTGAAGTATAACACTTTCTCATATATTTGTGACAATAAATTATGAGTCCTTGTCAGAAATAATATACAACTTCTAAAATGTTCAAAATAACAATTCCCCAGTAAGCGTCACCTTATCAAGCTTCTCCCAATGACATTGACCTTGTCAAATGAAAGTGACCCCTTGGGCCAGGATCATGGAACACCATGAAGTCATTAGCAACCTTTGTGTAAAGTTCATTTTTCAGTTATATGGTTAGGACTCGGTGACCCATGGACAACGTGCAGACACAGAGAGTTGGATGAATAGTGATATATATATAAATATTTATATATAGAGAGAGAGTGCTTACCTGAAAAATTATACTTACATGTAATTAGCAAAATTGTGTTCTTTCATGACATGGGTTTCAAAACCATGTGGAACTTTATCGAAATATTCTTTTCCAATGCCACAGATGAAACATTTTGACTGTAAAATAAATAGGGCTTAACTTGTACATGTACTTTAAAAATAACTGAGAAACCTGCAATAAAGTCTTCAGAGTCCTTACACAAACTTTCTTCCTTCAGTAATCCTTACATAAACTTACTTCCTCCAGTAAAGTCTTATAGTCCTTTCATACATAAACTTACTTCCTCCAATAAAGTCTTAAAAGTCCTTTAATACATAACTTCACTTCCTCCGATAAAGTCTAGAGTCATTTAATACATAAACTTATTTTCTCCAATAAAGTCTCCATGTCCTCCAACACATAAACTTACTTCCTCCAGTAAAGTCTTAAGAGTCCTTTAATACATAAACTTATTTCCTCCAGTAAAGTCTTAAGAGTCCTTTAATACATAAACTTACTTCCTCCAGTAAAGTCTTAAAAGTCCTTTAATACATAAACTTACTTCCTCCAGTAAAGTCTTAAGAGTCCTTTAATACATAAACTTACTTCCTCCAGTAAAGTCTTAAGAGTCCTTTAATACATAAACTTTCCTCCAGTAAAGTCTTAAGAGTCCTTTAATACATAAACTTTCCTCCAGTAAAGTCTTAAGAGTCCTTTAATACATAAACTTACTTCCTCCAGTAAAGTCTTAAGAGTCCTTTAATACATAAACTTACTTCCTCCAGTAAAGTCTTAAGAGTCCACAAACTTATTTCCTCCAGTAAAGTCTTAGAGTCCTTTAATAAACTTACTTCCTCCAATTTATTTTTCGGAGTCTATACACAAACTTAATACTTCATCTTGTAAAGTCTTCAGAATCCTTACACAAACTTACCTCCATATCTTCTTTTACTTGCTCAAGTTGATCTCTCAGTTCTCCGAAGGCATCAATGATTAAACCTGTAATTATATAAGCATTAGTCAAATAAGTATAACAATCCACTGAACAAACTTTTAGATATTTTTTGGACATTGTATATGAAATAGTAAAGCAAGTACTTGTTATTTTGTCACTGATCAATGTCAAAATTCACAAAGCAAATTCAGATTTTTAAAACTGAGATTATACAGTTCCATATTGTTACTTTCCTGCACATGATATTTAACCTTGAGGAAACATCAGTGATAGGAACAGCTTTTTCTGTTTAACTGACAGTCCTTACCTTGAATAATGGCTAGAAGAATGACAATGACGAAGAAGAAGAAGGTGATGTCAAATAGAATTCTGGGAACCTCAAAAGGATCCCCATCTGCTGGCTCAATCTCATCACCTAAACACAGACAAACACCTTACTACACATTGAAATACCACATGGATTAAGTATTCATATTACAGTATGTATTGGTAATATCAGTGATACATATGTATTTACATACCAATTCCTCCTCCTGCTCTTACTCCAGTGTGTAAATGGTACACAAAACACTAAAAACATAACGTACACACTTCAATATCAAGGATATGTCATAACAACCACCGCACTACATATGCTTTTCTACAAGCAACTGATACTATTAAATTGTTAATTTTCAAGGGCTCCAGTTTTGTTATTCACAAACGTTCATCTATTTTGTGTTGATACTAGAAAGAAAGCCTTTAATTTGTTGGAGCTATGGATTTGTGGATGAACTGGAGCAAAATTTTGTTGCAAATTTTTTTTCCGCACCCTATTATATCATACACTAATTATTCTCTAGCTGCAGTTTTCCTCTCCTTTTTACGAGGATACATTTATATGTATCTACAGTAAACCAAAGTTTAAAATACTGTTCTGAACTGATACACATTTACATTGATACAGTAAAATACTGTTCTGAACTGATACACATTTACATTGATACAGTAAAATACTGTTCTGAACTGATACACATTTACATTGATACAGTAAAATACTGTTCTGAACTGATACACATTTATATTGATATAGTATAATACTGTTCTGAACTGATACACATTTACATTGATACAGTAAGTGTTCTGAACTGATACACATTTACATTGATACAGTAACTGTTCTGAACTGATACACATTTACATTGATATAGTATAATACTGTTCTGAACTGATACACATTTACATTGATACAGTAAAATACTGTTACTGCTACAAAATTTTAATCATTATTTGGAGAAAAACATCTTTTTATGAGGGTGGGAGGGAATTTTAGCCTCTGTCTGAGGGCTACTTCCAAAAAAATTTTTGTCTGAACAGCTATTATTATCACATACACATTTACATTGATACATACAGTGAGCATGTCATGGCACTTGTAGTCCACTGACCCCTCCTCTTCTTTGACGTAGAATTTGCGGAAGAAGTTGAAGGCTATTACAGTGTAAATGTAGACCACTACACAGGTCAGCATCACAGTCAGCACCAGCTGTCAAGGAAATGGACAGTGGTTGGAGTTAATTTGATTGAATCAAATCAATTGCCATAGTGGGCTACTTACTAACTTTAAAAAATCAACATATGCACCCAGAGGTGCATGAGCCGAGTTGCATGGGATACATTGTAAAGTCAGGAATGATAAGGCATATTTATAATTGTGAAGAACTAATTTCAGTTTTAAACTTTTCGAGTTACTGTCCAGAAACCATATTTGTCTGAAGTTTTCAATCTATTTTCGGTCACTGTGACCTTGACCTTTGTTCTCCAAAATCACTTGGGGCCTTGCTTTGCTGGTATCCAACAATATATCCAAGTTTTATTTGATTCAAGTTAAAAAAAAATTTGAATTATCCTCTGGAAACCAAATTTTTTGGGAATTTTAAATCTATTTTTGGTCAATGTGACCTTGACCTTTGACCTATTTTTTCCAAAATCAACAGGGGTCTTCCTTACCTGGTACCCAACAATATCAAAGTTTCATTTGATTAGATTGTAAACTTTTCGAGTTATCATCTGGAAACCAATTGTTGACGCCCACCCGCCCACATCACCAAACCAATAGTCGAGTTCAACTTCGTTGCAACTCAGCTAAAAAGACTTGCATAATAAAGTAACATGTACCTGTTTTCCATTGTGTGTTACAGACTGCAGAATTGTTCTAAGTGTCTTGAAACCAATGGCAACATCCAATAAATGAGCAGCAAAGAAAAAGTAGTTGAAGTTTCCCATGGCAGAAAAGATGAAGTACCATGCTATGTAGAGGAAAGACTGGAAGAAAAGGTTGTAAGTGAGAGATAAATGATTGTGTTTCACTAACACATTGATGTACTGTAATATGTTGTATGGTGTGACCGTTACGACAAGCGAAGCCCATTAACATCTTGCAACACGACTTATAGACATTTTATCCGCCTCTTAATCTAACACGGGAAATATAACGCATGTAAACAGTTACATTGTGACATCATATCAGCTGCAATGTTTTTTCTTCTTCTTTCAAGCCAAGCAAAACCAAAACGTACGAAGCTATGAGAAAGCTTGTCTGGAATTTAAAAACAATTATGGTACTTTCTAAACAATCTAATCATTTTAATTACTGGGGTTGTCAATGAACTAAACCAAAGTGACAGCGACATTTTCCCAGGAGCATTATGGGTAATAGGGGAGAGTGTTGATATTTCAGATGGGTGTGATATTTCGGACAGTCAAGAAAACAGCATTATATCTTGCGTTACAATAGTTATTTGTTCTAAATTTAAACTGCGCAGCTAGGTTAAGGGCTTCCATAGTCAAATGCACAATAATCATGGGGTGAAATTGCACCTCAAATTCACAGGTATCATTACACTTGTTACGGTTAAACACCGAAACGATACTACCCATATGTTGACTATGACTAAGCTACCGTAAATTCCCCTCATGGTAATTTCCTGTGACGTCACTTAAATATCACGTAACACTTTATTTTTGCAAAACAGCAAGAGGCCCTACTTGTGAACAAAAGTTCAGGTTCATGCGGGTAACCAGCTGAATTTTTATTGATATACTCAGAAAAAAACAAAAATCCTTATTGAAAAGTGTTGGGACCAAATGCATACTCAAACTAACCATGCTGTAATTTAACAACATATCAACAGTCATCAGCGATTTACCGGGGTTGTCCACATTCTTATATATATCATACCGTTAATATACAAGACAGAAATTGCTCCTTACACTTTTCAAACGTATAAATATATCTAGATTATATAGCAGAAAAATTCGTATTGTTTTTTATAGCAGATGAACCTGAACTTTGCCGAAGTTTCTGTAGTATGAGATAATTTGTGTACATGAGGGAATTTTTAAACGCATCAGTCATTCAGATTAGGGGCGATTTCAAGGTCGCAATATAATATGAATATCACCTTCGTGCATACTATATATTAAAAATGGAGAATGATTTGATATCATAAAGGAATAATATATATATCATATATATATTCATTTGACAAGATATATTTCAAGTATACAGCTTATCACTTGATAACAGTGGTAAATAATGACAAAATATTATGACACTTTCCCCGCGATACAACTATCAGAACATGTACGCTGTGACATACTTTTTCATTGTGACGTCATATGGTGCGAAGTGCACAGAGGTACATTTATAACAGCACTGTGATTTTTCTCGGATAGCCTTAACTGAGCTGCGTGATTTCCGAACTTGATATATTTACAAAATGGAATACAGTAAAACTCGAATATAGCGAACACGGATATAGCGAAATTACGGCTATAGCGAAGTGAAAACAATTTCCCCGGCAAATTCTTTATATATTCTATATAAAAATCTGCATCTATAACGAACACGGATATAGCGAATTTACGGATATAACGAAGTAAATTCCTATTCCCCTTGAATTAAAAATGAACGTAAAAATCACCTTTTATAACGAATTTATTTTTTTCATTTTAAACTCTTTGTTATTTTTAACAATCGTTTTCCATTGACATAAACGATCCACACTTATTACAAAATTTCTGTTTGCATTTTTTAAAAAAAGGTTAACACAAAACAATACTTACACATACGTTTTGGAAATATATTGTCGGTATTGTTTACTATTCTCGTTAATTAAATTTGAAGTTTGATTGCATTTATTTTATCATACACTCCTTTATTTGTGTAAAGCAACAAGTAAATGACAATTGCAATAGACTGTACATGCACGTATTGCACAAAATTTTGTTGACATTTCTCTCTCGACATGTTCTTGCATGACTTAATAATCCATCAAGATAAATTATCATACATAAATCAATGTGTATATTTCTTGTATAAAAATATTTCTTCTCGAAAATATATAGGCTTCATTTCACTTAAAGACAATACAAGCGCAAGTATATCGATTGCTGCTTTCTTATATAACTGGTATACATGTACAACAAATCAGTTTTATAACGAATTTGTTATATTTGAATTATGAATTCGCTATAAACGTATAGTGAATTACGCTTATAGCGAATTTTTATAGAAGGTCCCCAGAAATTCGCTATATCAGAGTTTTACTGTACACCTAATATTATGTGCATGTGTTACCCAGCTCTGATTGGTTGATTGAAATATATGACCTTCACCTACATTGCAGTTCAAGACCCTGGCATCCATTTTGTTTGATTGGTAAAATCAAGTCCCATTGAGACCAAGTTTTCTGGTAAAAGTTACCGATATAATTAAAGAATTACAAACAAAATAAAAAACACTACCAAAAATAAAAAATCATCTAATGTGCAAAAACGAAAGCATAAAATGCCATTGAACCACAAAATAAACGGCAACAACCGAATTTCCTAACTGTCCGAAGTTATATAACACCTGGTCACCATGTGTCCGAAATAACAACACCACCGTCTGAAGTTACAACCTTCTACCTAACTGTGTTAAAGTATTAATATGTGTCATAAATGGCAGGAAAAAATCTGAAGAAACCCGAGAGCACAATTTAAAATGTTCGTTGAATCAACCGATATACAATATGCCTAGGTTCAGTGGTCAGATGATGAGCATTTCCGAAATACATCAAATACTGTCTGAAATATCAACACTCTCCCCTACTCATTATTTTTCAGCTGATGAAGAGCAAATCACATGACTCATATGTGTAATCATTGGAGTAAGCTCGTTGTATCGCTTTGCGACGCGATGTACTTACATTGTCGGTAAATATGACACCCCATTTCCAAATCTGATACTGCCAGTCCACACTGAACAAGCTGAAATCACCAGAAATATTACTTATTTACTACACATTAAATGAGGATTTCTGCAACTCACACCCTTCACTGTTTTGAAAACATTTTCCTCTGATTTTCTGACAAAAACATTGAGGTTTGTCAAGTTAATTTATCATAAATTCAACAAAATATTACCCACTGGCCACAAAGCTACTTAAACTTGACTAATAATACTTTTGTCTGCTGGATCATGCATATATTGTAAATTTTGAACAATTATTCTTGTGTCACTTAAAGGTTGTATTTATGGTTTGGCATATCCTCAACAGGCCAAATGGATGAGATACCCCAAATTACCTGCCCTGCATCCGAGTTACCTGCCCTTCCTGTTCTGTAAACACCAAACACCTTTAAAGTTTCCAAGTAAACATAATGGCCTACTCTAAGTGCTACATCGTTGTAATTGATCTTTGAAATTCACATGTACACATAAATTGCATGTCTATTCATACTGGAAATAGCATTAAATTTTCTAATAATAAGGTCCTTTGGTGTATGTTTCATATAAATGTTATCATTGAGAGAGAGACTAGAAATCTTACAAATATTTTGCTGGCCTCTGAACAGTACATGTCAGCTCAGAGATCATTGCAGCAGTAGTGGAATCTAAACACTGCAAGAGTTATTGGATTTGAACTTAGTAAATTAATTCTTCAGAGCCTGTTGAGAAATATGTTTACCAAGTTTGATGATTTTAAATGCAGATTTTGAAGTTGATCTAGAAGATGCTGGTCATCATATTATATTATGAGCTAAGTGTGGTGACTTGGCCCAAAGCTCTCAGAGGGTAGTCAGAGCCTGTCAAACAACATCGCTTCTTGTACAAATCTCCTATTACAACCAGAGTTTGAGATACATGTACTTACAAATTTGGGAAGAATCCAGTGGATTTTGTTTCTTCAATTTTGATTGAGTCTCCTTTGTCCATTCCCAGCAAATTACTAATAGCTTCATAGTCATATTGTTCAGCATATCTGGCTCGTACCTTTAAGATATAACAAATTTTTTCATCAAATCATATGTGCAGATCAAATTTTTTTTAAATAGGATATCAAATAGTTACAACTTTTATTTGATAAAAACTAATTTGTAAGTACAAGTATTTCTTAAAAAAAAAATTAATTTACATAGTTTGAACACTTTAAATTTTCAATATCAAGAGGTTGCAAAATACATGAGAAATTTGCAATATATTATCTTTTGACCATTCTCTATATATGATATCCATTTTGAACTTTGGGATGAGATTGTGATTATAGGTATTTACACTTACATAAATCTACAGAACTAACTACAGCCTGACAGATAACATTCACACATCACAACTCACCTTCTTCTTGACGAATTTGTCCCAATAGCTGTCAGGGAAGGACTGTGTGCTGAGAACTAGTTTATCCCACAGACCTTTGAGACCTTCTTCTGGCTGTTCAGCAACCCATAATCCCTCGAACTCTAACTTTCTTGCAATCTCCTTTTCCCTTTTGAATATGACCAGAGGCACTTTGAGGCAGTAGTAGGCAATCAACATAGAAAATGAAACCAGAGTATGGGCCAAAGCCAGAAGGCGGACAAAAATCTCCATGTAGTTGTTATCTCCCTGCATGGCTAGAACCTCATCAAACTCCTCTTCTTCCTCTGTCTGGTTCCCATTGGATTCTTCATGTTCGTGGGTCACTTTGGAAACCTTTCAGGGCAAAACAAAACATTGATTGTCATGTTATTTAGGAAGAATCACATTTGTAAAAATGTACATGTACATGGTTTTTACTCTACTTTGAAATTTTCTTCTAAGTTCATGACATTTTTAAAAATCATGAAATCATCTATAGCTCACTTTGCTTTGATCATCAACAACAACAAAAAAGAAGGATTCATTTAGTACAAGTTAGAAGCTTAGGTGGACAAACTGTGAACTGAATACATGTAGTTCAATTCAGACTTGTGGCTAAGATAAGATATATTTTCTCTGTTTTAATGTTGTGTACCAAATCCTCACCTTGTAGAAGAGCAGCATGAAGTTGATAATAAAGGCAAGGAACAAGGCAACATACTTAAAGTTGTAGAAATTGCGGGCAAAAAGACTCTGAAACAAAACTCAAATGAATGTGTGCTGTACAAATGATTCAAGTTTTACACATTGCATGTAAGACGCAAATCACAGAAAACAAGTTATTCTTTGTCTACAGATCACAACTTCAACAAAAAAAATCATTGGTTAAATCAAATCCCTTACTAAGAATATGTGATACCCATTCAACAAATGAATACAAGTTTATAATTATACATGTTTAAGTAATGTTAAAGAAAGTTAGAGCTTTGCTTGGGATATACAAAATGAAAATATTTATACTTTTTTTGCATTGGTAGTTAAAGATTAGTTAAATACAATGACATTAACTTTTAATAAGTAGAAATATAACGTATACACATGAATTATGGAAAATAATTTTTTTGCATGATTTTAAAAACTATTCATTTTTGTGACATGGATTTGAAAAAGAAAACTTCCTGAAAATATGAGGCCCTTGTGCCACATTGCTCACCTGAGCTGTTTCATTTTCTTGAGCAGCTATCTTCTACTGGTCAAATAAGATTTTTAAAATAACTTGATGTGGCCTTCCCCAGATGTTATGGTTTTCACAAATTTGAATGTACACATCATTGGATTCTTATAAATAGATTTTACAAATAAGTATTTCTAAGTAAAAACAAAAATATCAGTAAAACTGATGGATGCTCCCCAAAATACATCCAATTAATGAACTATTTCATGTGAGGAATGACTTGCACAATGATCAATAACTGTTGAAATATTTTTGAAATGAAGGGTTTTTTCCCATATATATGGTATATATTTACAAAATGACCTTGAGTGACCTTTTTCTGAAAGCATTTCCCTATTACTTATTTGTGTGATATACGATTAATACCTGTTCAAAAACTGTTGAAATAAGGCACTATTTCCTCATATAAGGTATATGTTCTGAGTGACCTTGACCTTTCCAAAATGACCTAAGAGACCTTGGTCCAAAAGATCAATAAACGTTGAAATATTGTTGAAATGAAGTTTTTTTCATATACTAGGGTAAATGTTTCGAGTTACCTTGACCTTTGTCTGAAAGCCATTTCCATATTACTTATTTGTGTGATATATGATCAATACCTGTTCATAACTGTTAAAATAAAGGACTTTCAGCTTATATAAGATATGTGTTCTAAGTGACCTTTCCCTTACCAAAATAACCTTGGTCCAAATGTCCCTGTCTTAAGGAATATTTGTGATCAATTTCTGATGAAAGGTTTTGGAGAAATTTTATATAAAAAACTGTTGAAATTATGAACATTTATATGTTCTGAGCTACCTTGACCTTTCCAAAAAGACGTCCCCGCAATTTTTCAGGGAGCATAAATTATCACCCTTTTGTAGCCTTACCCTGGACCCAGGGGTCATGGTTTGAACAAATTTGAGTCTACAATGCACAAGAATGCTTGCAAATGAAGTTGACAAATTGTACACTTATGGTTCTTAAGGTGAAGATTTACTACAGAATTCTCTTCTATATTCCAATTTAAAACTATTAAACATCCCCTTTTCAATATTTTAATTTTTCTTTTATTTCCCCCTGAATGGTATAGTCCTTCACAGAACAAAAACTTGGAACTTTCATTATCCAGGGATGATTTGTTCCATTTCTAAGTTTCAATTTCATCCAGCGATTCTTAATCAAAGGTCAAAAACACGAAATGTTTAAAGAAAACAGACTGATTTGATAAGAAAAGCAGGAGGGCTAAACATTGAATGAGAAATGTAGCCAATATCTCCCATGTAATAATAAATATTTCCCCTCCAATGGGCCTTGTCTTATATAAGAAGAAAGATATTTCTGCAAGAGTGCATCCCTACAGGTGTCATTTAAGAAATTAATTTCATTTTTGAAAATACATGTGGGTAGGAACTGTATAGCGTTGCAGTTCCAACCTCAAGCATTTTCGAAAATGAAGTTCATTTCCTATATTTACATTCTAGCCTTCATTCTATTGGAATTCCCAGCCATTATAATAAATGTACTATAGTATTCATACTAACATTGTACACATTCATGAGGAAATGGTTATCAATACAATTCATAGATATATTATTAAAAGCAAAAACATGAAATGTAAATATTTAACCATATACACTAAGAATCCAGCAGATAAGAAATTTCACAACTTCCCATCCAGTAACCTTAACTGTTTACATTAAAATGCTTATGTACTTTAAGTTAGCATTCCTCTAAGGTTAGTATAATCTGCACAAAGTCAAACACACAAATACATGAATGAATTAACAAGATTTTATATATCCATGGCAACTATGTTGATATCTTTCTTGTTAATTAATGCTAAACAAGAAAAATGTGGATGAATTTGCAACTCAACATGCATGCAATCCAATAATTTAGACACATCGGCTTATTACCAAAATATCTTATACATTTATTACATTTTCAACAGTGAAATACTACAATTTATCCATTGAGTAAGAAGGGTATTTTCACAGTGTGAAAATATTAACAAATGATGTCATGTTGTGTATTACTATACATCCTTTAACATTTGAAATAAACATGTTCTAAAACCAAAGAAAATGTAAAGAAGTTTCTTTTAACAGTGATATACCGTTTATACTCGCCTATAAGTCGGTTGTATTTTTTAAGGTTATTTTGTAGGAATTTGCCATTGACCCGCTTATAAGTCGGTACAAATTTTTGTCAGAATCGGTTGACAATTTCAAGTCAATGCTCTAGTGTTTTTACCTATGTTTCAACAAATATTTTGAGAAATTGATAATTATGGGGTACATATCCAAGCCATATGTGTTAGGGGTTTAAATGCAACCCTTGATCTGTTATGGGCAATGATCCCTTGTTTATCTAAGCAATTATGGTCTCCTAATTACCAGTACCTGACACCGTGTTTACTTAGTGGCACGCGCCTCGTGAAAACTGTTACTGTGGGATTCCGGTATAATTCATTGTATCAACAATAGAGTTTTTAAGAGTCAAGAATGATGATCTAAATTATCTGTTAACAATATTCATTTTTTTATGAAATATATTTCAGTCGGTATACATATGAATATTTCAATATTAAATCGGGTTCGTGATTCAATTTTATCGATAAACGATAAATGAGTTGAATTGAAAGTATTAGTTACGGGTAAATAATTTTGAACTAAACAAAAATATGTAAATACTTGTACTTTATACATGATTTTAAAATGCATAAACAATACACTATGTCTAGATATTTGTGAACAATAATCATTTGTGTGGTAGTCCATGATAATCGTCGGAGTTGTTTAAAAAAAACCCATTACATTACGCCTCCCAGAAAAATACCAATCTTCTTTGGACGCGTCTATAAGTCGGACATAGAGTTTTGGACCAAAAATTGACTCTCAAAAATCCGACTTATAGGCGAGTATATACGGTATCTGTAAAATAATAGATATCCCTTCTTTAAGTCAAAGAGATATCTTGTTTTGGTAATAAACAGTAAAATGGTTTACCCTTCATCCCATCAAGATATACTTTGTAAGCATTCATATTTCCTGCATAAGTCTAAGAGTCCAGAGATGTGACATTCAGTCCAAGAATACTAAAACTAATGAATGTGTACAAAAACCCAGGAAAGCAGACAAATTTTATATTGTGATCAGAAATAATTCATGAGCTCCAGGAAAAGGCTGTGAAGAAATTAAAGGGAAAGGCAACCCGCATTTTTTTTACTTGATAAATGATACGATTAATCATATGATAAAGATTTGTCATACTATTCTGTTGATATACGGTCTAGATAAGCTTCAGTACTAATTTGAAAACCTTAAAATTTGAAATTCCCGCTATCTATAGAGGCTGCCATGATGTGGAACTCTTTTGTATTCAAGACCACAAAAATCAATAATTTTGACGTCATACCGTCTGTTCCAGTTTTAATTATCATCAAAGATATGCATGTGGTAGATTTTACAAATACATTGTAAATAGGTTAATGCCTTCCTGTCAAGCAGTTAATTTACACTAATGCGAAGGGGAGATGTGAAAAAGGTTGTGTTTTTTTAATTCCTGACCCAACCAAGTCATCTGAAAAGAAAATACTATGTAAACTGTGGATCCATCATTTGCGTAATGACAAGTTGAGGTTCGAGACATTTGTATTCTCAAGAAACATGTACCGTCTGCCTGGTCTGCGACCCGACTGAACGTCTTCTTCTCTTAATTTCTTTTTGCGAAAGAATGGGCTCAAATCTATACGGCTCCAAACTTATCTGTTCATGACTTGTCATGTTTACAGTGCTGCTGATGAAATACACCAGAACCGACGGTGTGACATTATGAATTAAACTTCAATGGCCGCTTTCTTAGTGGCAGGTAATTTAAAATATATGATAGATTAATATTGATTTAATCGTTAAGCAAGGAATTTTGTTGCTGAAGACTGACATTTACGATATCGGTAAGTAATATTTTATTCATAGAAGCAACAATGTGGTTAGGGTTGCCTTTCCCTTTAAGCTATCATATACAATAATGGAATGCTATTTGATAAAAAAAAAATTACTGTTTGTCATTTGCGGCGTATGCTTCACATTTGTAATCTCACCGAACATTTTTTTCTTTTCAATTTTATTCAATTTTTTTAAGCCCCTGCATTTAAGGATAGGGGTGGGGTATATGCTTTCAGTCTATTTCGTTCAAAATAGAGACTATACATGGTGAACTAAATGGTCAAGTTCATTGCTATGCAACTACTCAAGCCAATCAAGATCATGGTCAAATTTGCCATAATTGAGTACAAACTTCTTGTGGGCATTTTTCGTTTTTGTTTAGTTTTACGTTTGCAAGCAACTGTGAGATATGACCCAATCCAGTGCATAGAAGTGCTAAGAAAAACAGGATAGTGAAGTGAGGAAGACTGTATGAAGATTAAAGGTAAAGAAAATCTGGCAAGTTCATATCATTTATTACCCCAATTAAAATTAACTTCTGTTTTAAAACACTTAAATACTGAAAAGAAAAAAAGTCATACAACAATGAAATAAGCTGCTTTAAATTAGTTGGGAACATGTAACAATGCATGCAACATCACATTCATATAAAGAAAGTTAGAACAAAACTACAAGTAAATTAATCACTAGACACCTAACAATATGTTAACAGTGTATAAACTATAGAGAGGATGTTTTGTAAATTAATCACTAGACACCTAACAATATGTTAACAGTGCATAAACTAGAGAGGATGTTTTGATCTATTTTGATAACTAAATATCACAGATTGATTAATCAATTGAAAATTACATCAAATATTGAAGTGCAATTCAGTTTATAATCAATTGTACTATTACTCACCAGAGCATATTTTCCGTAATCAAATCCTTTAGTTTCATACGGAATCTCTTCTTCATTTGATTTGCTGAAACAAGATATTATAACAAAATTATACAATTGATGCAAATCGTAGAAAATGTTGTCAATTTGCACAGTATTTCATGCAGCTGAAATATGGGTATTTCAGTTTGATTCTGTAACTTAAAGTCGCATTTGAAGAACTTGTTTTCAGTGTTAACTTCTTCCAAACTTTGATATACTACCTGTCAGCTGACATCCTGGGTGGGGAGACTGGGGGTGCCACAGACAAGCTGGCATCCTACAGAAACAAATTTAGAACACATTACAAAATAACAATTTGAGATGAACTATCATCCTATATGAAGCAATTATCACAAAATTAGACTTTAGATTTCAATACTAGTAGATGCACTGTGTTCATACTTGCCAACCTCCAACATGTAAAAATTTGGTCATGACCCTCTTTGGAGAGTTAAAAATCTGGTCATAACATGTAATGGCATTAACAACATATTTACCATGATTATACTATATTTCATATTGCATATATATATATATATACAATATGCACTTGTATTAGAATTATTTTATTGAAAAGAAGCCTTGTAACTTACAATGACAAAATAGGAATACTTCATGAATCAAATTTATTGATTAAATTTACATGATAAAAGGGCATTGAAGGTTTCATTGTTTAGTATTGACCAAAATCAGTGTGTATCTTTCTTTATAAACACTGAAAGTCCTTTCAGAATATGCATTGCTGTTTGGAAGAAGAAGTTTGAGCTAATTTTGAAAGTATTTTAAATCAGGGACCTATAAACATCCCAATTCAAATTATGATTTGAAGGAGAACTTTTATCTCCAAACCTAATAAATAAGCATAATTTAGATATAAAATACAATTAGCCTTGTACTATCATCGATCAGTTTATTTTATCCAGTGAAAGATTTTTTCCAAGATTCTTTTATTTGTACATAAAATATCGTTTTCCTTTTTGTTGGTGTTATTTCTGCTGGCCCTGATGACGATCTCATTCTATCAGAAGCCATTTTGTAATTACGTCTTACTTTGATTGTCAAAATATCTCCCAGATAATCGTTAACACCTGCACTTATAATTTACCGATACACAGCCTATTGTTCATTGCCATCAGCATTGTTTACGTAGATCCAAGCTTGGGGTGATAACTGGTAATGACATGTGTGAAATAATTTACAAACCAAATCTGGAAGTCGGGAGATTTTCAGGTTGTTTAGAAAAAATCGGGTGTAACCCAACAAAATCGGGTGAGTTGGCAACTATGACTGTGTTATTGACAGGATATTGCACAATATCAAGACCTGTTGTGTAGTGGCCTCTGCTGGTGGTTCTGTTGATGTACTGGGCTCTGGACTCTCCTCAACAGTCTCTTGTTGGACACCTGTTGGCGAGGCACTGCAACAGAAACATGTTTCACTGTTAAACACTGCAACATCTGTGTGACAGTACTTCTGATCACTGATCCCAAAATTTGATGAATCTAGCTTCAGCAAGCATGCTGTAGTAAGATCCAGAGTACAAATGAATCCAATTGCACCTTGACCTTAGTGCTGAAATATTTGTTTAAGTATACGTACAGTCCTTCTTCTGTGGGAGCAGCTGGTGTCCCGTTTTGTACAGGCGGTGTTTTCTGTTCTCTGTGGAGGGAGGGTGCTGGAAGAGCTAAGATTTCTGGTTGTTCTACTGATTCTTTATCTTGTTCACCTTTCATCATGTTCACAACAAACTTCAATAATGTCCTGTCAAAGTAAAATGAAAGTATTGACAACAATGTCCCAGAATATCACACTGGAAAATATCATAATTGATTAAAACATTGATTGACATCTACAAGGAAATTAATCATGAGTACAGTCTACAAAACTTTCTTGAAAATAAATCATTGTCAATATTATTTTTATACATATAGACAATGTATATTTCATATGTATTTTAAATTCTAACAAAATCACTCTCCTGTATAAAAAGAAAAAAGTCACAAAAGCCTTCAATAGGTTATCAAATTGTCAAATGTAAAATTCCTATCACAATATAAGCTACGACCTACAACTTACCAGAATACATGGAAGACGAAAGTGAGTAAAGTGAAGACTAGTCTCACACAAAGTTTGACGAGAGTCCAGACCACCTGGGGCCAAGTCATCCTTTTAAAAGCCTGGTACGTCGTCTTAAGATTCGTCCAAGTGAAAAAAGATAAAAACGTTGCGAAAGCACTGTACAGGAATCGGCAGGAGAGTTTTATTGGCTCCAGGA
The DNA here is from genome assembly GCF_947568905.1 of Ostrea edulis. NCBI lineage: Eukaryota > Metazoa > Mollusca > Bivalvia > Ostreida > Ostreidae > Ostrea > Ostrea edulis. The sequence continues at coordinate 51,844,944 of NC_079168.1, read as the reverse complement.
CTCTGTGGAAGACATTGGTTCATATAAATCTACATAATATCTTTTTATTTGTGACAGTATTGTAACATTTGTTGCAGCTGCGTGCTGTGTAGTCTGAAATGACCATCATTACATAAGCAGTAGGAGTGATGAAGATGGCCTACCCTCCTCCGCTTTCTTCCTGGAGTCCCACTCCACTCCTGAGAGCTGCTATCCTCTGCTCCTCAGCACTAATACTGGTGGCATGCTGCATCTAAACATCATAATCTTCATATCAATATTTCATATCTTGTACAGCGATGTTTTAAAACACTTTTCTATAATCTTTGCATGATTAACTCTATGAAAATAAATGCAGCTTAACAGATAATTTTTGCAGTTGGAAATTTTTGTGATCAGTTGGAAATATCTGTGATCCCTGATATTTTGATTTTGTTAGATTAAAACAATAGGCCTATGGGCCTTCACAGTCACCTGAGTACAATGCATTACATTTTCCAATGCTCACGACTCATGTGCATGAAATTTTAAAAATCATTAATGCACAAACATTTTTAACATATCATTAGGTAATTTGCCATAAGGCCCAGAATTCTACTATGGGAATATTCAGTAGAAGAAACCCACATGCTTTTGTAATAACGATAAAACCTTAACCCTATAGTCATATACTTCACAATTCTAGTAGACTCGATGCTCATTATAACCATGCAAACATTTTGCCTCCTTGACGTTCAGAAGTGAAGAAGTTTTTCTAGATATAATGCATTTTCAATATATGACCAACTTAGCCCCACCCTGGGACCTGAACCACCTGGGGTCATGAATGTCATCATTTTTGTAGAGGCTCAAGTACTCATTATAATCATGCAGACATTTTGCCTCCTTGACGTCCACAAGTAAAGAAGAAGATTTTCTAAGATATAATGCATTTTCAATATATGACCAACTTAACCCCACCCTGGCACCTGAACCCTAAACCCAGGAGTCATGAATTTCACAATTTTGATGGAGGGCTCATTGCTTATTATAATCATGCAAAGTTTGACTGCTTGATGTCCAGGAGTAAAGAAGATTTTTAAAGATGACATTAATATTGCAAGTTTTGGCCCAACCCTTCAGACTCCAGGGAGGCAGAGTCCATGAAATGTATAATTTTTGTTCCCCTTTAGGCCACACCAATTTGTAAAATAGTTCCTCGGATTTTCAAACAAAAAAGTGAGGTGAAAGGGGGAAATTATTTTACAAATATCATATTTAGTTTTGGAGATAAAAGTATGAGAATACAAGAAACATTAATATTTTTATTTGAATTAAGTGTGATTTCAAAAAGTGAGCACTTAAAAATAAAGAGATTAAACTCATCAGATAGCATTTGTTTAGCACATAAACTTAATATTAGCGCTTCAAAAGTTTCATTGACTTCCAGTTTGATTGCAGTACATGTATAAGGAACAACTTCCAATCCAGTGTTTTGAAATTATCGTACATATTAAAGATGCGCATCGTCAAAAACTTGAAACATTGAATTACACTGTTAAGAACATTCGAAAGCAACGTGTATCAAGGTCTTTTGTGAATTTGTTGTAAACAGTCGAAAAACATCTATGCGACCATTTTTGAACATGCGGGCAGATATTATTTTTTGATAAAATTATAATTTGGATTTACATGTGTATTACAAATCGAAGTGGCGAATCCGACGAACTAGATTACAAATTGGCGTGGCTTTACCTATACATGCTACATATAAAATTTATTAGAATTGGTTCAGCCGTTAATGAAAAGAAGCTGAAAATGTTCAAAAGTTTACAACTGATGCATGACAATGAATGAAAACAGATAGCAATAGGTCACCTGAGTGACTCGGGTGACTGAGGATAGCAGATGAATTCCTGCAGAAGCACAGGAAATGGTAGATCATATATGCCCCCTTCCTGCCTATGTTATTGTAAAAAACAATTCAATTATCAATTCTCTGCAAATATTTTAGTGGCAGATCCAGCTATTTGAACCCCAGAATTGAGCAAAACTTAGATAACTGGACAAAAACTACCTTATATAGGGTACTTTGTAAAATATGAAAATGATAGCAGTGCATACATACAATTGAGATGGAAAAACCTTACTTCAAAAATTGTGTCTTCACAGAAATTGACAAAGCATTCAAGTTTCTCTTTATCGCCCCCTTCATTGACAACACTGTGTAGGAAGGACCTCTTGGAGTCCTGTAGTACAATATAATAAAACATAGTATCATTGTACATTGTAGATGTGGAAGTAAGCTTGAATGCAGAATCAGTACAACATCACACTGTTGGTGTTCCATGACTTTACCTTGATCTGAGGCTTTTCCCACTGGTCAATATGGGACTGTTTGATTTCAAAGTACACTCTCTCAATCTTGTTGGCACTGCCCATGATCTCTATCCTACCCAGGAATGGGCCAAAATAGTCCAGCACGGAATGGGCCTTCTCTAGGAACCTCTCCAATCTGAAACAAATCAACCACATCATACAATCTCCCTCTGAATCTTAATCCTGCTCTCCTGATTTTGTAACATAACAGACAGTAAAAGTCATAGCCAACTTGAAGAGATGACCAAATGGCTGTGAATGAATGCAATTCATTATATATCCAGTTAGATTGACATTGATTTGTTCTTCCTGGGTAAAATTATCAGTATGCATGTAACTTGGTCATGAGCAGATCTTGCCTTCACTGTACAACTGCAGCTTTCTGGGAAAGAACTATGATAGACCAGCGGAAAGCTAGAGAATTTTTTCTGCACACAATTCATGTCTTAAATCTCTATTTTTACATAGTCACCTCAAACATTTAACCCCATTTGAACTGAAAACTTACTCCTTCAGAAAAGGTTGCCTGGTCATGCAGCTTTGTTAAATTGCCAGCATTTAACTACCGTTATGTTCACTTTAAATTTCATAAAGTTCAACATTTTATACTTTTAAGTTCTTATTTTGTTCACTATACAAGTATATCATCAGAACTGGTAACTGATTACCTGGGCTCACTATACAAGTATATCATCAGAACTGGTAACTGATTACCTGGGCTCACTATACAAGTATATCATCAGAACTGGTAACTGATTACCTGAGCTCACTATACATGTATATCATCAGAACTGGTAACATTACCTGGGCTCACTGTACAAGTATATCATCAGAACTAGTAACTGATTACCTGAGCTCACTATACAAGTATATCATCAGAACTGGTAACTGATTACCTGAGCTCACTATACATGTATATCATCAGAACTGGTAACTGATTACCTGGGCTCACTGTACAAGTATATCATCAGAACTAGTAACTGATTACCTGGGTCTCACTATACAAGTATATCATCAGAACTAGTAACTGATTACCTGGTTCTCACTATACATGTATATCATCAGAACTGGTAACTGATTACCTGAGCTCACTATACATGTATATCATCAGAACTGGTAACTGATTACCTGAGCTCACTATACATGTATATCATCAGAACTGGTAACTGATTACCTGAGCTCACTATACAAGTATATCATCAGAACTGGTAACTGATTACCTGAGCTCACTATACATGTATATCATCAGAACTGGTAACTGATTACCTGGGCTCACTGTACATGTATATCATCAGAACTGGTAACTGATTACCTGAGCTCACTATACAAGTATATCATCAGAACTGGTAACTGATTACCTGAGCTCACTATACATGTATATCATCAGAACTGGTAACTGATTACCTGGGCTCACTATACATGTATATCATCAGAACTGGTAACTGATTACCTGGGTCTCACTGTTCATGTATATCACTGAGATTAACTACGACACACTGTGTATCTAGTAATTGTGATTACCTGGAACACAGTGCATATCAGGTTACCTGTTACCTGTTAACTGCTTACCTAGGATCATTAGGCATGTGTTCAGACAGGTTGGTGAGTAGCACAGCCATTGTGAAACCAATGTCTTTGGCCGGATTATGGAATCGGTCAGTGAACTCATTAAAGTCCACCTTACCGTCCTGATTGGCATCCACACACATCATGATGTACTCAATTTCCTCTCTGTAATCACATTAATGTTAAAATAAACAGCTAATAACTACCATTCCGTTATACACTATCAAATTTCAAAATCTTACTTTTCAATAATTTTCAAAAATAACAATTCCTTTTAATTGTATAAGAATGATGCAACATTAAATTACAACAAAACAACAAATTAATCCATGTCTATAAATGATCATATCAAATCTGCTGTAACTAACTAGGGTAGAAGAGCTCAGTATCCCTAGGTATACTAAGGAACCACATTCTGTATCAAGCCAACTAGATACTCTGGCAAAATAATGTAGTTGAACTTTGCATTTCACTAATAAACAGTAAAGAAACAAAATCTGTTGTAATTGCTCTGGTTATACAAAATTAATTCAAAAAAGCTAAATTTGTACCACTGTAAACCACTGGACACATGCTAGTCTGATGACACAAATCACATCTGTGATGAAAAAAAATGCAACTGCATGCAACAAATAATTAAATCAAAATATATAACAAGAAGGTGCTTTTGACTTGCAGACAGTGAAAATCTATGACTTTCTCTCAAAAATGCAACCCATTAAATGACAGATGCTGGGTTTGACATGAAAGAAATTGTAATAGATGAATGTCCAATGTTTAATTCAGTGTGAACAATTATTGATATCTATATCAATGACATTTTTTAACTGTATGCAGTGTTTTAAAAAAAATATACAGAATTTTTTTTCTTTTGTGTCCAAAATATTATTAAGGAATGCATGTTGTTAAGCCTTATTACTTGTAAAGCCATTACCATTACCTAATGGAAAATCCAGTTATCATGAGTATGACTACTAAGAAAATCACACAGGGTCAGTTTTTACATTGTGATTTATTAGAGCATGAATCAGAAATAATGAGGCTTTCTGGGGAGTAGTGAACAGTACCATTATTTTATGAAATGAAGTCATCATGAGTCAAATTCAATATTGCATTTCAACTCTTGCAATGCATCTGCAGAAAACTCAGACGGGGAATTTCACACGCTTTGAAGACTCACTCATTGTAAATCTTCATTGAATCTAAAGCTCTGCGGAACTCCTTAATGGATATCCATCCATCACCATTTGTATCATATTCCTAAAATTCCATTGCAAAGTCACAACACAAACTATAACTAGTATTTGACTTAGTAAGCAGGCTGCAATAACGATGTGCATGTACGTGTAACTGCATGTATCCAGTATGTGGCTTAAACTCATGACATAGTCTTTACCAGGTGAGCTAACTGGTCATTTCCCACTAGCTAGTGTGAGTAGCAATGTGGCATTCACTGTTCAACTCCTCTACATAACTGTAACAAATCTATTTGTCTGTTATTCATGTATGTTAATTGTTTTTTTTATCCATGCACTTAATATGTTAACATTCTTGCAACCTGCTTTTTATCAGAGATGCACAAATATGAAAAAAAGGTCTAACAATGCTGAAACACCCATGTGTGGTCACAACACCCGATTTACACACCGAGAATACATTTTCTGTGCTTCCATGGCACGTTTAAATTCTTTGGCTGAAATGTAGCCATCCTTATTGGCATCAAACTCCTATAATGTAATGTTGAAACAGTGTTTTCATAATTTTCACATTGTACACAATGCAGAAGGAATTGGTGTATTGAAGACACCAAATGTAGAAACTAAACTACAATACATATATGATTCTTCTCAGATTACACATCCATACCAAATGTTTTCATTTGCAAAACTCTCTGACAAAATAAATACCTTATATGGAAGAACATTACAAAGTTTTCATTCCAGGAATATCTCCTGACTATAACAAAACATTGTGCACAAAAGATTGATGGTCCCATTAAAAAATTCAATACATGTATTAACATTTCTGATATAGTATAATTTCAAAGGTATTACCAGGAATGCTTCAGATGATGTGAGATCTTTCATCTTAAGGAAAATGTCAAAGAACTTCAATATCATCTAAAATAAATAAGATTTTGTAGAATTAGTTCTTTTAGCAAAATTTATTCTCAACAATTATTTTCAACTAAGTATGCTCAGTTTACATAGTTGCCAATGTTGACAGATAGAAATGATGTGTGTTTAGGTTTCTGGTTTTTTTTTACCTCTACATTGGCCTGGGACTCCACTAGTGTGTCCACCATCTGTTTACCTATAGGGCCATTCATCACATTTCCTAATCACAAATAACACTGGAATCAGTATTGTGAAACACACAACAAACACCATCAATGGAATTTACTTGCATTGAATTCATCAGAATATCAGGAAATCAAGTCTTCTGAGAAATTGTTAATATACCGGTACATAACATAAATTGGCTCCTTAAAACTGTGAAAATCAAGTCCTGCATTCATGACATTCAAGACCAAGTTAGGTCATTGCCTTACATTTCTATTTCATACATTCTAAATGCAGTAATTTACAAATCACCATTACCAATGCCTCTACTCCTGATTTCAATTTGTATTAACTAAGGTAACTTAAGGTTTCTTGTATTGATTTGTCATCAGAGAACATACCCTCCAACATGGACAGCAACATGATCATCATTTCCTTCTGAAGCTTCATAAACTCTCTCAGAAGTTCCAACTGTGTTGAATCCTTCAAAATTGAAAATATTTATTAGTGAAATTTTTAATTTAAAAAATTCTTCTTTTTTTGTGGATACACATGCAATTTGGTCACTCGTAATTTTTGTTCACTATTACAATGTAAATTAATGAAATGGTTCTTGGAGGGCTCATACCTTAGATAGTTTATCTTGCATGTGGGCAAATATGTAGAGGAATCCGCCCACTGCATCCCAGAGTCGACTATGTGCCAGGGCTAACTGGTTCTGGGAACATGGACCCTAAAATGAATTTTGGACATTAAATGATCTGAAATACTCAGAACTGAATACTTCATCCAATATTCAAATCATGAATGGATTAAATAAGCAGAGTCAGAGAATTTATGTTTCCTACTTTAGGTTATATTCATCTGATTTGTACTATCTAAATGACAAGAAATGTTTCTGTGCGATATGATATTGTTTTAGTTTCAATTAATTTAGTCAAATCTGAAAAGTTGATAAACATTTGATAAAAAATATTACACCTCTGGGTGCATAAACCACACCCTGCAAGATGACAACACATAACAATGGGTGATAATGCATGCCAATAAGCAACAGTATAAAAATTGTTAACCGCACAGAAAGTTTGCACATATGTTTTGCTGTAGTTTAGCTTATTTACATGTAGCTACACACTATTTTTAAGATTTCATGAATAACTGATTTATAATTTGATACAAATGTATATCTTAAAACATCTGGTATAACAAAACAAAAATAATACATGTTTTTGAGGGTAACATAAAATTGTCATCTCTTGGAAACCCATTGTTGACCTCGGCTTTGCCTTGGTTGGCAATGGTTTTTCATAGGGTGACGATTTCACATGTTACCTTCAAAGATGTATAATATTTTTTTTTACAATATTAGAGATATAATCCAGAGACAATTTATTACCTAGTGTGAGCTGGTGATCTTACATGTTGATCTCAAAGATTATAAAGGTCATCCTTTTGTGATAGAGACTTTTCAAGTGAAATTTTACTGCTGAATCTTAGAGGGTACTTGGGATATTATCAGCAAATGACTCTTCCCAAATGAACCAGTGACCTTAACTTTTGATTTTAAAAAAATATTGCTAACACTCATAGTATCTGAGATACCTTAGAGACACCATTTTTGTCATTTGTGACCTGTTGATCTTGACCTTTGGCCTTTAGACTTAGAAGAAAAACAAGCAGAGACATCCTTTTATCATGGGGACTCATCATGTGTAGTTTCATTGCTAAGGCTTAAATAGGATTTTTAGATATCATCTAGACGGCAGTTCTTACAATACTTCACCCAGCGATATTTACCTTTGCCCTTCTGACTTCAAACATATAAAAGTTATGAAAAACTAGCTGTACTTCAACCAGAGATATTCACCTTTGCCCTTCTGACTTCAAACATATAAAAGTTATGAAAAACTGTACTTCAACCAGAGATATTCACCTTTGCCCTTCTGACTTCAAACATAACAGAGGTTATGATTTAGTCATAGACAGAATTTCAACGCTAAAGTTTTCACAGCATTTGAAATATCCTCCAGAAACCATTACTAACAATATGTGAACCGATGACTTGACCTTCAAAACAACAGGGGTCACTTTAAATCATGAAGATTCTCAAAGTGAAGTTTCACTGCCAACACTCAAATAATACTTGAGATATCTTCAAGGAACCATTTCTTACAATACAAGACCTTAAACTTTCTGACCTCTAAAACAACAGGGGTCATCCATCTCTTCATATGAAGTTTCACAGCTAAAGCTTAAACAGTTTGACTTATCATCTAGAAACTATTAAAAGCTATTACAGACAGGCAGAACCAAAAGGAGATATAAAGTAGCAATAAAGAAAATGAGTTGGTTTTCTACCTGTATATACTCAGTGAGGGTTCTGAACACCTGTTTGGCAACATTAATGGCTCGGCAGAAGTTTCCTTTTCCTGATGGGTCAATGATATCTTTACCAGAGTAGTGCCAGTAAAAGTCCATCATGGACTCCTGAAGTCTCAACAGGTAATCCACTGTACAGATCACAATGTTCACAGTAGTGTTGTTACCAGCCTGGGTTCGCAGGTAGTTTTGGAATTCTTTATAAAAGTATCAAAGATTTCTAATTACAATTCCCACTGCTATTCTGCTTCTTATTTTCAAAAATATGCATGTAGACTTTGGAAAAAAATGCAAGGATTGAACAACTTTTTGTTGTCTTATTACATAGAAAAGATTTAGCAAGATCAACCCTTCACTTGCCTCAAAGTCAAATAAATTCATAAAAATTATTTCCTGTCCTTGTGCTGCTGCACTCTTGAACATAAAGAAATTAATTTAGTCTTTTCTAGAACAGAAACCTACTCACCCAGATTGTGACCTTCACATAGCAGCTGCAGAAATCGGAAGAGCTTACAAGTTGTTGCTGCATCCTCCAGATTTTTCTCTCCTGAGCAGGCATCAGAACTCATCCCTAACCCCTCAGCTTTGTTAATTCTTTCAAATGCATCCAAATCAAGAACACTAGAATGGGAAAGTATTTGTTCATGTCAATATCAACCTGATATATGATATCATGCTATAAGGGTGCCTCTCCTGACCAGTGGCTGAAGATTACAAATCTCTAACAAATTACAAATTGCCAAACCATCCACCTTTACCTGCACTGCTGCATTAGTCCAGACACAGATGAAAAAAATCCCACATCCTTTTTCTCTTTCAGGTGCTTCAGCATGTTCTGTTATTAAAAACATGCAATGAGAAAATTGAATAAACAAAATTTACAGAGTTCTCTAAAAGTTGCATTATTTTACATTGATCGACTAGGTAGAATTGTTTTAGCACACTAAAACTGATGTCTCCCCTTCCATTTTCTATAGTTTTTTTCCAACATTTTTAGGGATCATCTTTAAAGTGGAAAATTAAGAGTTACGGTACATAACATTCGCCTACTATTTGTATATGTGCTTCAAACAAGGAACAGTGTTGTGAACATATGATAGTAAATTAAACTTACCAACATACCAAATATCAAAGGCCTATGTCAAAAGACAAAAAGTTATGGTCCAGAAAACAAAAATGCCCCAAAAATTATATTATTTGACCTTTACATGAAAGGTCAAGGTCAAAGGTCAGCAAAAATGGCATGCTACAGACTGTCTTATCATGGTATACCAAAATACTAAGTATCAAAGGCCTAGCCCAAAAATTCTATTATATTTGACCTTTACATAAAAGGTCAAGGCCAAAGGTCAGCAAAGATGGCATATGACACACTGTCTTATCATGGTATATCCACATACCAAATATATATTTTTTTTAAATGCCAAAAAATTCTATTAATTGACCGTTACATATAGGGTCAAGGTCAAAGGTCATCAAAAATGTATACCAACATACCAAATATCAAAGACCTATGTCAAAAGACAAAAAAGTTATGGCCCGGACAAAGTTTGTATGAGAAGCGGAAGAAGAAGAAGAAGAATTCACACTAACACAACTTGTCCCCCTTCTGGGAAGGGGAGACATGATAAATACATGATGTGAGAAATGTAGCTTCAGTATTACATGTACATGCATACTCATATCTATACCAAATACATAATTAACATGCCATTTGCTAAGTTTATCTTATATAATTAAAATGTTTTTCTTTGTCTACTATCATTTTTTTCTTTTCCTTCCCTAAATCAGACTGCTTTAAGCATTTTACCTTCTGAACTTCTACATTTCCTCCTCTCAGAAGTGAGATTCCCAGTTCTATAGTGTCTCCCACCATAGGACTATTCACACCTGTAAAAAAAAAAATGCTCATGGTTTCAAAAGTCTACCTCCTGATTACCGTTCACACCCAAAATCTCACAGCGCATAGTTTTTCACACCTTTAATTTTCAGATCCTTCCCAAACCATTATTCAAATTGCTAAGGTATGTTTATCTCTTTGAATTTTGCCAACAATATAAAAGTACAGTAATTAACACTCCTGTGCATAGTGGTACAGGTAATTGTTTCAGGTGTCTGACCAGCTGATAATCACAGATATTTCAGAGTAAGAAGAAATCATAAGACTAAGGAAAATCACAACTTTTAATATCAACATGATATTGATACATGTATTAAAGTGGCACATACTAGCATTGTAATGCATATTTGATGATATTTTTTTTTATCAGACTGTAATATTTTTCATTGAAAACTTAGCTTACTTAATATATATATCTAACATTAGTTTGACCAGAGGAGTATCGAAGAGAAACAACATCATTACATCTACTCACGCTAAGAATGATACTTTTATCATCACAATTCAAGCACTGAACATGGGCTACTTTAATATGTGTTACATAGCTTTTTTTGACACCACCTGAAAAATTCTAAAGACTTTTCTAACAAAGCCCTGTGTTTTTGTTTGAAGAATCTCACTATAAACTACAGAAAATATCCTAGAAATCTCCCAGAAAGACACCCTCAAAAGTTAGCATGTCCGCTGATTACTGAAAATAATCATTCAGCCCCCACTCCCTGAAAAGGTCCCGATTTCCACCCCTGCACTATACCCTGTTTGTATTAGGGGACCCACCTCGGCTCGCACTGATGTACAGCAGGACCATCTCTGCTGCTCCACGATCCGCTAGTCTGGACTGCTCAAACAATAGCTGTTGCTTCTCCATCTCTTGTTCCTGGCAAAGACAGAATTGTTTTTACAGTTTAAAATGCACAATAAGTGTTCTTATGCATATATGTTGTATACTTCATTTGGTCCTAATGTATACCGGTCTAAAAAATATACATGATATTGTATTCTGAAATCAACAAAGGAACACATTTAAAAAGTTATATATTTCAGAATGTTTATAACTTGAATACTCTAAGAGAATTTTAAAACTGAACATAGGATGCAAGCTTAAACATCCAAATTCTTCCTATAATTTTAGAAGTGATTTTTCATGCAAAAGACCAGCCTTTCTTGGCCCCTGTAAAACTTAAATTTTAAAAAATTCAAGAACACTTAATCTTTTATATCAAAAAAGGAGGTCATACTCAATACAGTTTCAGAGAAATCCCGTTATCAAGTTCACCATGTATTAAGTTAAAATGCTAATTTAAAAGTTGGAATTTCAAAGCACAAAACCATTTCTTAACAAACCTATCTAATATAGTCAGGGTTTTTTATGCATCCCATGATGGCTTGGTTCTGCATTACATCGTAAAAATTCTGGCAACAAAATAACACTAAACCCCTGTGTATTTACAGTTGGTCAAGATGATCAGCAACTGACACCCGGATTGCTCCAGATGGACCTGTGGACATTTCCTGATCTCTTAGATGATTAGTGACACTTGACTGATCACCTTTCAACAGATCTTGTGGGGATGATACAGATGAATATCTTGTATCAAAGCATATATGGCAACTTTACCAATTGAGGCAGGATTCTCCCGATTTTAGGCATTGGCAAAAGCCATTCCTGCTTTCCCAATAAGGAAAGCAAAAATCATGATTTTGTAAAAAATATTCCCTGATTTAAGACAACAAACCTCTATTTCCAACCCTTATCTAAAATTCTGCGCCATTTCTTGTGGGTAGCCCATCAGTAATTGTGACAGTAAGTAAGCCATTGCCATTCACCTGTGTCATGTGGTATCAGGATGTGCGAGTTGGTGTAATTTACCTGGTCTACCAATGCTGAGGTGTTTATTGGTCAATTAGGAACATGTTTTGATAGTAACTAATCCAGAAGATGGACTTCAAATTGCTATATTCTTTACACAAATAAGAAGGACAATGATGATAGTTACACCACCAAAATGTTGGACATTAATGATTTTCAGGATGACAGCTTTGGGTGCCACTGATATGCAATAGGTACATACATTATAATTTTTTCAGTTACATTTTACTTTACTGTAACAAAATGAGAAACATAATAAAAGGATTCCATTGTAATTTGTTTCTGGATATTTACAGTCATTTGGAGGTATATGGCAAAAAATGATGAAATTTATCAATATTCAACTAAAATTTAGTTAAAATACTGATTTTTGTTAATGACTTACTTATAGAAAGCATAAAGGACTGCTTTGAACAAGCAAAACTTTTCTATCACATACATGAACTGGAAAGATAAATCTATGATTTATCTATTATAAAGATTGTCCAAGCTTGTGCTTGATGGTTCCTAAAAGAAAAACATGAAAAATAGCCAATTCATGTCAAAATACCAAAAATGACAGCAAAACGTCATAATTATGGTCTACATCATTATTATCAAACTGGGAATAATAAATGAATTGCATCAGGATTCTTGCACAAAATACACTTTATTTTGAAACAATAGCAAGAAGTCTATTTTCATGGGCAAATAGACCCAAACCCCTCATTATACAGTCCTTTCTATTACATTCAATTGATGAAATTATTGTACTGGATTAGTTTTGATACATATGCGGAACAAAATTTTCTCAAAACTTTTTAAAAAAGAAGGAAACAAACATTGTCTCCTAAGCTAAGACATAAATATAGAACTTTGCTTGAGGTACTATAAGATGCTGGAAGTGCTGTAGGAACTAAAATGACAAACACCAATAAAACGTACTGAATGATGTGACTAAAATACTGATGGATTTGCAGTATAAAAATACATATACATGGTGACAATATAGGACTATAGGAATATGCTAACTTTCATAATTCTTCACTACTACCTAAAGCAGAAATCAACAACAAACAAATTCAATACACACTTATTTCAACTGTGCTTCTTAATAATAAAATAAAACCCTAGGCAAGAGCAAAGGGTCTTCTTCTTGTACTAATGGGAATTCAAAACAATGAAGGTGTGTGCTGCATCTACAGGTACTTAAGGAACATTCTGGAGTTTTGGACATTGGAAGTTTTAATTCATGTCTCGTGACTTAAGCAAGGGATATGGTTTCTATCTATGAAGCTGTTGGGTAAGGTTTATTCTGGGGAGAGCACTGACTTCTCTGCTGTAATAAACATGCAAAGTTGATGTACCTTTAAAACTCCCAAATGAAGCTGACGCAAGCGAGAAGTACAAGATATTTTCAGTGAAAAAACATGCAGAAATTTAATTATATCTACAGTTTAAATAGAATTGATTCAAAATGGGATTTCCATCAACATTTCAAAAAAATCAATTTGCAGGTATCAAAACTCTATGATATTTTCTTTACCTCCATAATAAAAATAAGAGTAATTATAGCCAAACAACTGAAAATTTGGCTACAACTTGCAAGTCCTTTGATCCATCTATACTGCAATCAAGATTACTCTATGTACAAAGTACTTCTATTTACACCCAAATGTGTATAAGTTTGAACAACTTTTTAACACAAGAAATAAAATTAAATTGATGAAACTATGTAAATTTATAAAATCTATTATTGAGAGAGTTAGCTCTCCTGGTTGGCTCATTATCAGATACTGTAATTAATTTTTCTCAAGTCTGTAAGTATGTATTTAACTATATTAGTGTAATGTTTCTCTATACTGCACATTCTGTCAGTTTATGAAAATAAACTATTGTCATTGTCATTTAACAGATTACCTGAGAAACTGATATCAGTAAATATTTTTCTTTTTTAAATTGTTGAAGTTCAGCACACCTCTGATCATCTTTCACCCATGTCTCATGCAACATGTACAACTGTATAAGCAATAAGAGTAGCCTTTGTGTGATATAGATTGGGATACCAGCTATGTGTTGCTGTAAACTAAACCCACCTGGAAGGAGGAACCTGGTCCTTCCTCATCCCCACCCTCTTCATCATCATCATCCTCATCTTCACCATGACAACTCTACAAAATAATACCATATCAACAAATTAATCTTAATTTTATCTATCAATGGGAACTTTCATATGTAAAGCTTACTCCACTTATACTGAAATTTGAAATATTGCTTCTTCTTTTTTTTCTTTGCATTAAAATGTCAGTTAATTGGAAACTGCTTATATTGAAATATTTCTTAATTTCAAGTAAATTTTAAGTCCACAGAGCTGATAATGAATTGTTTTCACAACAGCTACATTAAAGTACTCCACATGGAATCACTCATCATTATGGTCCATGACTCTACAAACATGCAAAGGAAGAGAGGGCTGTGTTTTGTAGCGGCTAGCCTAACTGCTAGGCTAGATATCTAGCTAGGTCTATTGAACGCACTGTATGAATTAACGCTTGTAAGATAAGCCTAGATGTTCATTCAATTTCATAACACTATCTAGCACTATGTAGCCGCTACGATCTTGAATGCAGCCCAGGACATAAATAGGTGTCCCAAGACCATTCTTTACCCAAGAACTTTCAATTGTATATTTTTGTAATGAATTTCAAAATTCTAGAGGGGTTTAGTTCTTCATTGATTGCTTGGCTTTAACATGGCTGCAGGAATTTAATTATTACCTGGATTCAGCACAAATATACATACATTTGAAATGGAGAAATTGATTTAATTTTACTGCATTTTATGTACAACATATTAACTAAAAATCTGTGACCTACTTTGGTTCATGTTTACATAGGTTTATTAGATCAAGATCAAAATTTAAAAACTTTTTTTGTAAATGGAAGAAAGAGATCAACTTCATTTATACATGTATACTGAAAATAATCACCAGGGCCTTTGAATTACAGTTTATCAGTACCAGTAGACTGTATTATGTATTAACTAACATTAACCTGACTACACACAAGATTTTGTATTACTCTAGCAGCCCCTTGGTCCAAACTTCTCACTTAATAAATTTTGCCAAGTTTGGTGTGCACTACATGTATGTAACTAAAATAAAGGTCAGTTAATAAAACGCCAAAGTAAACCATCTTAATTTTCCAACCCAATCTATTTGGAGATGAAGTAGAAACTAGCTCACACAGGCAAACAATTTCAGATTTCTTTCCCTATAAAACCTAATGACACTTCTCTCTAACTACTAGAGGAAGACTGATAACTGCCATTTTTTATTTAATGACTCATCGCATTTAAGATTAAAAAACCCTGTATATTACAGACCTGTGCCATAATCTGAGCGTAAGACATGTACAAGCCGTCTTCTGGTAGACTTCCATGCTGCTCTTTGGTGGCGGCTCGACTGAGGCAGGTAATAAGTTGATCCAAGGGGTCTGGTTTGACCTCAACCTCTTCCTTCTTCTCTATGTCCTCTTCCTCTTCAGCCCTCTAAAATTAGATGTTCTGGTTATAAGAAACTTTTTCATTTCAGAAAAGAAATATGAAAACTAGCAACTCAGTTCCTCCTCTTTTCAAGCAAAATAAAGCAGTTTACAAACTCTGTTCCTGGCTGTTAATGTTATTTATAAACACAGCATCTTCTCTTTCCAGTAACAAAGGCAAACTTGTATGTGTTTGTTTTATTCTACTAAAGGGACAGAAATCATCCTTCGTATGGTTATGAATAACACACACAAACCAACTCTCTAACTTACAGTAAGGTCCTCAATGAGCACTTTCTTTTCATACTCCTCTGTCCCAAGCCACTGCTCTTTATAGGAGTTCAGGAAGAGATTGATAGCCCTATGTCTGTAAAATGCAATTAGCAAAAATCAACAATCAGTCTATTACATTCCAAAATTCAATAAAATGGTACAGTGATTACTTTAACTGGAGAAGAATTCAACAGCAGCTGTGTACATGTCAGAGGAAAAGTTAATTAGCTGCTGATACTGTAAACATACGTTTTAATGTGCAGTATTTATTTCTGCTATTAAGTCTGTGGCTACATATTATCCATGTAATTTCATACTAGCAGACTTAAAGTATGCAAGCTATTTTCATGTAAGTTATATGAGATTCAGCAGAATTGCAGACTAAACCAAAAAATGATAATCAATGAAATTATGACTGAGTGGAATTAAATAAATCTACAGTATTCATTTCTGTCACAAATCAATCTCTGCTTCACAATGCTAACTTCTGTCACACATCAATATGTGCTTCACAATGTCTAATCTCTGTCACACATCAATCTGTGCTTCACAATGTCTAATTTCTGTCACACATCAATCTCTGCTTCACAATGTCTAATTTCTGTCACACATCAATCTCTGCTTCACAATGTCTAACTTCTGTCATACATCAATATGTGCTTCACAATGTCTAATCTCTGTCACACATCAATCTCTGCTTCACAATGTCTAACTTCTGTCACACATCAATCTCTGCTTCACAATGTCTAATTTCTGTCACACATCAATCTCTGCTTCACAATGTCTAACTTCTGTCACACATCAATCTGTGCTTCACAATGTCTAATCTCTGTCACACATCAATATGTGCTTCACAATGTCTAACTTCTGTCACACATCAATCTCTGCTTCACAATGTCTAATCTCTGTCACACATCAATCTCTGCTTCACAATGTCTAATCTCTGTCACACATCAATCTGTGCTTCACAATGCTAACTTCTGTCACACATCAATATGTGCTTCACAATGTCTAACTTCTGTCAAACATCAATCTGTGCTTCATAATGTTTAACATTTGTTGGGGTCCAGTTTTCATTGTATTCATGGTATGAGTCTAGTCACACATTTAGGTCCTCCAGCAAAACACCAGAAAGTGATCTACCTCATAGAACAATGGCTTTCATTTCCAAACCACAAAAACAAATGATTTAACAGGCACTGTAGTAAGTTAACTGCCCACTGACCTTGGTAAACCATGGAGAGGCACCATCCTGAAGCAGGCCATGACAGCTCGCTTCCTCTGGGTGGAGATCACCTTCTTCCACACATTCTTGTGGCTACCTGATGGATGTTCCACCTTAAACACATATATTTGCCTTGTATAAATACGAATTTAAAACCAAGACTGAAGCTACACCGTTTTCATTGTGTTTTACTATATACATATAACACTAACAAGACGTAACTGAAACAAAAGACGATTGATTTCTATTTCCTTCAGATTTATCTAACTATTGTGGATCACACCTCACACTCTGCCTAGCTACAGATTAGAAATTCTGCTTGTAATTCACGACAATTCATCCTATCACATGCAACTTTGATTCTTCATCCCCCTTCCATTTCTTTTTTAAAGTTTGAGTGGATAAAAATAATACTTATGTATTATGCCTGCACAGATTCAAACCTCTGACCTTTCTACAATGTACTTACAAATTTTATTCACACATAGAGAAACAATTCACACTCTGACTACATATACATACATGTACTTTTAGTAGTAACTGTTGAATGGAAAGAAATGAGGTGATGAATGAAATGGAGTGTATTTAGAATACATATAATTAGGGAAAAGGGGAACCATATTATATGAGATATAGCAGACTGCAAAACACAGAGGAAAGGTAGAGGTACACGAAAGCCTTGGTCATAAATCTCTGCATGAGGGCAACAACTCCAGAAATACAGGGCTACAACATAGGTTTAAACTAGTTGCAATTTTGCTTGCAAAAATTACAGATATACATGTAGAATTGAATTTTTACATGTAATACTATCCGGAAAAAAATTACAATAACAATTTTGGACATATTCTATGTCAAACTTACAAAATAACTCCATTCCTTCATTGCAAGTCTATCAATCTTGAATTGTTCAAACAAAAAAAGGGAAACAGTTTTATAAAATATGTATACTTTATCAAAAATATATTTTACTTATCACAGTCATTACAGTAGTCAAAGACATCACATACATTCATAACAAAAAAAGCTTTTCTTTCTCAGAATCTGCAGTGAAGGGAAATAAAATCATTTTTCCTATTTTACATATCTTTGTGTTCTTTGTTTCTGAGTGCCATGATTCTGGGGAAAACAAGAAAATCAAGAGAATCCATAATTGAAGATATGATAATATTCCCACTGGTGCATCTGGACCCTGTTTTACAAAGGAACTATAAACCAAGATTCTGACTAAAATCTTGTCAACTAACCAAAGTTTACAAGATCATTGATTGTGTAAGATTTTCTACTTGATATCGATTTAATTTAGAAATGATAATGATAATTGGGTACAGAAAAAGAAACTGGAATGGCCAAACTTTTGAAGAAAAAAAATATTTTGCAGAATTCCAAAATAAAATATTAAGCAGTGAGAAAAATTACTAGATCAATGACTTTGCATTAACAGGGTGTTTAATGAAAGCTTGGTTTACAACTAATGTGCCAACAGAAAACAGGGCCAATTTCATGTTAGTCCTTTATAATTTTAGCACATTGAAGTGTCAGGCAGTGTCAAAAAATGCAAATAGACTAATTGTCTGTTTGTTATTAATTCTACTAAGCCTAAGTTGGACAGTATAGTTAAGTTTTAGTGTTCCATTTATCTGAGTCAACAGTCAGATTTCAGTAGGGGGGTCTGTCCAAGCAAACATGGTACATGCCTGGTTTGAAGATAAAACACTGCTGCCAGCCAGCTGACTTACCTCGCAGATCTAATCATGTGAAAGGAGAGAAAACAATTTATTTTCAACCTTCAGACAAGAGACATTTTAAACTTACTAACAGATCTGAAGGGACTACAATATAATAAGGTATATTACAAAGAATTCAACAGTTATTTTGGTATTTCAAGGTAAATTGAATACAGGAACCAGTCATATTTAACAGTTATGGGACTGGGGCCATGCGTGTCATGATAACATTACAAGTCCTCTTCAAGGAGAAGCTGGTGCCTACCATGTGTAATCCATGCATGACTTTGGCCATTGACAGAATTCTTTCCAGAACATGATGTTGGTCTACATTAGTTCTTTCCACTCCCCCGATCTTGGTGTACAAAACCTTCTGCCATCGAACTTTGTCATCTGTTGGCTGCAAAGGAAAATAGTCATGTAAGAAAATGTTAAACAGTCCATTGGATTTGAGTCAATAATCAGGTAAAGTACTCACCCCTTCATCTGCTTCCAATTTCTGCTGCATAAAGTCCTCAATATCTGCTTCTGATTCCTGAAATATATACATTTGTAAGTTTTTCAATGGCAATCAAGCTAGAGATATTTGTGAAGTTAAAGAAAATGAAATCAAAAGTCTATTTATAATAATAAACAGCAAAAGAACAAAATATTTTCTATTAATTAAACACTGTATGACTAGTGAGGAAATACAATAGAGAGAAACATGTATCAGAAGGTGTTAAAATCCTCTATAAATGAAATCACTTACATCTACATGTATGTAAACAATTCTTGAATAAATTATGTATGTAGCATATCCAAACATCTTAATATCATAATTCAGGAAGTGGGAACTACAGGCCTATTCTAGGAGGACTACTCTTTTCTCTTATCCAGACTGGGGTAAATTTGACATTCTGCAAATTTACATGCCACAATCATATGAGCTTCCACAATCCATGCTAAAGATGAATTTTACATTTTTGGCCCAGTTACCTTGATAATGTCTAAATTACCTTGGTGTAGTAGCATGACACAGGTCACAAGTAACCTCTGTGTCTTTGTGTCAAATATGATTGCATTATAAATCTTTTCTGTGAAAAAAAAATTGACTTGAACAAAAACTATTTTACTTCTTCCAATGACCTTGACATAGCCTGCATGACCTTTTATATGCCATGACACTCTCAAGTCATATTCAACCTTTGTAAAAATTAAAAAAAAAATGTTGTCCCTGTTGCAACAGTGTTGTTAATACAAGGGTATTAAACTTTTAATTTAATGATATTGACCGATCAAAATGACCTTAGGTCAGAGTCATGACATTCTCCAATCACAAGTATTTTTAGTGTCAAGTATGAGCATTTCATGTTTCTTTGTCACAAAGTTAAAGCATTGACACAAATTAAACTTTTTTCTCTTTGTGACCTTAAACTTCAGCAAATGATCATAGGCAATGGTAATGATTCACTGCCTGGTCATTCACAATCATTGTGTGAGCACCGTTGCAATCCCTGAATTGTAAGAATGACCATTTCTATAATACTTAGGAACTAGATTATTTGTATTATTGGAATATAAAAATACTGGAAACAGTAGTCCTTTGTGAATTTTCCCATGCTTTTTTTTCTTCTTAATATATATATCTAAAATAATACAAACTACCTTAACAGATTTATATTTTGTAACTTAATAAATGTTTTGATCTTTACAAATACATTTAAATGTGTAAATAGAGGACTCTCCCTCGTGCCCATGTCCCTTTTAAAAGTAGCAAGTGTGATGATGCCCACAAGGCCCTGCACTTTAAAAGGAAGAAGAAAGGTTTTTATGTCAAGTTAAAAGGTCTGTGCTTTTATCAAGAAATCATTTGATTTCACTTGTAAAATGCAATTTGATTAGTTAAATAAATTTGATTTTTAACCATCAACATTCTTCATATCAAACAAACTTAATTACTGTTAATTCCTGCCATATGACATCCTAGAAATGAAATCACAATAGATTTGACTCTTCTGTTTCCACAGTGTTGCTATGGCAATATTGCTCTGCATCATATAAAATTATATTTTCTTTAGAATTATTAATCAAATTACATAAAAATGCATTTTACTAAATCAAATTTCAAGGAATGATGAAAGTAATCTTTATCCATTTCATTCCTTACAATTTAATTTTTCAAAACGCATTGGATGTAATTTGATGAACTTATATGATGCTGAACAATAAAACGATAATAGCAGAGCTTAAATGTGTTTTGACATCATTCTCAGGACGCCATATGGTGCGACTTCAAATAAAACTCAGTTTAAACCACATAAAAATGTTGATAAGTAAAATGCACCAATCAAATTGTGTTTTACAAGTGAAATTAAATGATTACTCATATAATATAAACTATCAAATCAAATTCACATACACCTTACATTTAGTATCCATACATTGATAATTTTGTATCTAGCTTGCACCCCATTGGCCCTTGTAATTAGGTTTCTGTGTTCATGTAATGAGAGTTGATCTAGGTGCATAACAGAACCAGAGCACCAAATGTATTTTCTTACAGACAAAAAATTCACATCTTTTTCTCATAGTGAGCTACTGACCTTGGGCAAGGTTTATACCCTATCCTTAATTAAATCATCAGCAATTTCTGTGTGGACTATGGGCACCAAATCTTTCTTTGTTCAAGTTACTGCCCAAACACGATTTGTACAAATGGAAGGACAGAGACAAATAGACAGACAAGGTGATTCCCACATATATCACCCAAACTTCATTTGGGAGAGGGGAGGGTCTGTCATTCTGAATAAATCTGATCCATATTCATAATGCAACATCACTTTGTATAACTAAATGTATATATCAACATTGTAGAGTCATATGCTTAAAGCACTTCATGCATTTACTTTAATAGTTCAGATCCATGCATTTAGGCCTATGCAATTTTTTATTATTTCATAAAGCTTAATAAAACAAATTTCTATGAATATGACAACATATAGACATGGATGATAACAACAATTAAATATTTTCACCACATTCAGATATGAGCATAGTAACAAGGTTTGTTTGAGACTCAGTCCTGGAATGTGTACATACATCACAGTTTATATCACATAAACAGCTAACAACAACATTAGAAAGAGTGCAGGAAGGAAAGTATACAAATATACATAAACCACTAGTTTATTCAATGCTCTTTATCAGGTCCTTTTACATATGTATGGTGACAAAACAGTAATTTCGTTTCAGTTCTGTGTGTTTAAATCACTAATGGCCTAAACAGTAACATTTTATTTAAATGATAAAGCATGTACTTTTGTCTGAAGTAAACAAACTGGAGTCTTGGGACACTGGTTTCAATAGTACCACACTAAGTACATGCTTAACATCGTTCATTACAATTTCTGTAAGTGATTTCTAAATGTAAATGAATCTAAGATTTGTTCTGTTGGTTGATGCTGAGCTGATTAGCATGTAGATAAGGCCATTCAATGCAATTCTAGAATTTCAATACTCTAAAAGCCAGGCTTAAGGCTAATCAACTTTAGAATTGTAGATGTATTTTCTGAATTTTAAGTTTTTAGCAAAATTACAAGACTTATTTCCTTGGTTTTTCATGAACCCATGCAGTCATCAAATCAAAACGCCACATGTTTCAGTCATGACAATGTTGATAAATACCGTTACATCGAAATCATAATCCGACTCATCGGAGCTTCGCTGAAATAAATATGACATTTACTGACACAGTCTTAACCTCATCTCAGACACAACTTTTGAGCTGCAATACATGTTATCAACATTCATACATGTAAAGCCAAGCAGTGTATATACAGAACAACTTTAATCGAGAACATTTATAAACTTGTTTACAGTTCTGCATATCAAGGATAAAAGATATGTGACATTTTAAGCAACAAATGCGATATTGCAAGAAATAATAGTTGCAGCTTTTAAACAATATCATTCTAGAACGTTCAAAATTGTTTGCAGTTCAGCATAAAGATGGAGATATGGGACAATTAAGCAACAAAAGCAATATTTAAAAAAAATAGTTGCAGCTTTTGAATAGAATAGTGAGGCATGGGTGTGTAGGTACACATCTTCTGTGCTCCACACAAAAATTTCAACAACAAAATTTGCTCAGTGTTCAACTACAAATTAGTAAAGTTGAATGAATTACCTCGATCAGTTTCTGTTTGACCTGTTGAAGTAGTTCCTGTTCTCGGCCACTGAAGAAGCTGAGACCTATTGGCAATAGCCGCTTCAGACATGCCACATTAAGACTGTTGTGTGGTTCTAATCGCTTCTTCTCTCTCTTCCGTCCAGTCCTCTTGCCGTTCTCTGCACTGAGGACAGGGTTCATCACATTTTGCGGGGAGGAACTAGTCTTTGACTGACTGGGCATTATCAAGGCCATATTGTCAATTTCATTACCCAACACAAAATTCTGCTCCTCTCTCTTAAACATCTAAAAAAAAAAAAGATTAGCAAATACAACTATGTATTCAAAATTTCCATTTCCCACAAAATTGACAATTTTCCACTTTAATATATAACATACTCATTATGACTTGAATGAATGACTATTTCATCTCCATACTTACAATAGACTTGGACCACAGTCCAAACAGTTCTGCCACACAGCTAAAAAGCTCCTCAGCATCCATAGTGGGGTGTTTAAGCCAGTGGGAGCGATGGAGATCCACATACTTAATCAGCAGTGGGAAAAAGGCATAGATATCTCTCACCAATATACCATAGGACTGTAAATATTAACCAATAGTTGTGTAATTTAAAACTATAAATAATGCAGTGTTCATAAGGAGATCAAAATTTAACAGAAACCATTCATTAGAAATATCAAAATACTGCTGGACATCACACAGACCTGCTGGACATCCCACAGACCTGGTGGACATCCCACAGACCTACTGGACATCCTACAGACTTGCTGGACATCACACAGACCTACTGTACATCACACAGATCTGCTGGATTTCACACAGACCTGCTGGACATCCTAAAGACCTAATGGACATCACACAGATCTGCTGGACATCCTACAGACTTGCTAGACATCACACAGACCTACTGTACATCACACAGATCTGCTGGACTTCACACAGACCTGCTGGACATCCTAAAGACCTAATGGACATCACACAGATCTGCTGGACATCCTACAGACTTGCTGGACATCACACAGACCTACTGTACATCACACAGATCTGCTGGACTTCACACAGACCTGCTGGACATCCTAAAGACCTAATGGACATCACACAGACCTACTGGACATCCCACAGACCTACTGCACATCCCACAGACCTGCTAGACATCACACAGATCTGCTAGACATCACACAGACCTACTGGACATCCCACAGACCTGCTAGACATCACACAGACCTGCTGGACATCCCACAGACCTGCTAGACATCACACAGACCTGCTGGACATCCCACAGACCTACTGGACATCACACAGACCTGCTAGACATCCCACAGACCTGCTGGACATCACACAGACCTGCTGGACATCCTACAGACCTACTGGACATCCCACATACCTACTGGACATCACACAGACCTGCTGGACATCACACAGACCTGATCAACATCACACAGATCTGCTGGACATCCTACAGACCTAATGGGCATCACACAGACCTGCTGGACATCAAACACTGACCTAATGAAGATCAAACACTAACCTGCTGGACATCTGCCTCCAGGTCTGCCGTTTCACTAGATCCATGTTTACTGGCTAGCAACTGTTTCTCTTTCCTTTCTACAATCTGACTGTTTTTCTGTAGAATGGTTGCAATTGGCAAGAAGTGGTCCTGTATCATATCTGGGGTGGAATTGGCAATAATGGGCTGGGTTCGAGCTAAAAGGAAATTAGAATTCATAGACAGTAGCCTACTTAAAATGGAAAATATTCCAATTAAGGATTGCTCTATTACAGTATGGACAAATTGCCCTATGACCTTGATCCTGGTAATATGACATTAATTCAAAATTATGACAAATCTTTTCTATGGTCATTATCAAAATCTGAGCGTAAAATCCAAGTGGAGTAAATTCAACAAAACCAAGTCATAAATTCAGACATCTGATTCAATATCTGATTAATTTCCTGTAACTTTGAAGACATACCACTGCACTTCAGTTTGAAATCACCATAAGAAAGAAAATGATAGTCTATGCAGTTTCCTTATCTCCTTGCCCTGTAAGCTTGATGATATGACCTTGATTCAAGATAACAACACATTACTCAGTTACATGAAAAACTGAATTTTGAGTCGTAGTAAACTTACAGTCCAGAGACAATTCAAAATCTCATTGCCCAATGGCCTTGACCCAGGTGTACTGTGACTCTGATTTAAGCATAGCAAAAAGTTGTTATCATCTCATACAATGTGTGACAGATGAACAATGGATCATCCCCCCCCCCCCCCCCCCCCCCCCAGGTAGAGGAAATGAAAATATTACAATGATTGTCTTTCTACAAATACTTACAAAACAAGGATATCAAATAAGTTTTCCTATCTCAACAATTCAAATGATATGTATTTAATCATGTTAATGTTTCTTTGAAATAAATACAGTTCAAACTAACTGACAAGTCTTTACATACTTGCAATTCTGTTCATCCAGGGAGCATCTATAGCTCCAATATTGTTGCGGATGAGTTTCAAAACATTTCCAAGAACTTGATTCATCAACTCTTCTGTCACAGCAGTTACACTGTTAACCCTGCAGTGATACATGAAAATTATTTTAAATCTAAAAATATTGATACTCAAAAACAACCAAAAATTACATCACAAAACAAAAGGCTCCTAGGTTACAATGCTTACCAGAGTCATATCACAAACTCTGGGCCATGTAACTATACATTGTAGCTCCATGCTAAGCCAAGCATCATAATTCAATTCCATCTAAATCTACACTATGATAGAGCAATATCACATATCTTTATAAAATTCCTACATAAAAATTTCAAATCTCTAATGTAAGTTCATCCTGAATTTAGGGCTCATAACTTTGGGTTACTTCAGACATACATACATACAGACAGACACTAAACAAAACTTCAAGAAACTGAAGATAAAGTCAGCTTAAATGTAGTGAATAGTAAATTTGAAGAATAATAAGTTTATAGATTTACCCTTCAGCTTCACTGTGGGACAACCAAAATGGCAGGTAACTGAAACAGAAGTAAATAAGTGTTACGATTTCTGTTCAGATATTTGGAATTACATGTATGTACATATTTCATTTTCAGCAAATACGTGCAGTATATATCAGATGAAGAAACAGACGGTAGGCACTAACCTATACAACATGTGCAGTATATATCAGATGAAGAAATAGAAGCGGTAGCCACTAACCTGCACAACATGTGTATACGTGCCAACTTTCCCGATTTGTGCGGGATTCTCCCAATTTGAAGGAACTGAAAAGGCAAATCCCGATATCCCGATCGGGATTGCAAAAATACCCCGAAATCCCGATTTTCTAAAAATATCTCCCATTTTACGACAACCCCCCCCCCCCCCCCCCCCCCCATTTCCAACCGGAATTTAAAATTCCACGTCATTTCTGAACTGGCCAATCAGAAATCGGGACAATTGTCAGCCATTACTGTTTACCTGTGTCGCATGGTATCATGGTGGTTTAATTTACCTGGTCTGCCTGTGTTGGGGTGCTAATTGGACAGTGCGAAGCATGTTTTGATAGTCATTAATCGGGAAGACGGATTTCAAATTGACATATCCTTTACACAAACGTGAATGACAATGATGATAGTGTCACCACCAAACAATCGGACATTCCGGATTTTTGCCTCTTGCTGACAGCATCCAAAATATGCAATAAGGTATGTCAAATATTTTTTTCCAACTATAATGATATAGGCTATCCGAATCTATCCGTCTATAGCGATGTATTATATAGTCTATATAGTGTAGTATTCAATAGACTTTGTGATGCGTAATTCGCACAAGTCTGTACTGAATTTTATATTAGCAAGTAGCCTTAATATACAAGTAAAAACGTATATTTTGATGTGTTTTTTCCCCTGGTATTTATTTCAGATGTCATGGGTGCAAAGATTTTGTTCGCAAACTTCATAGCAGGGAAGAGCACTCCTTTTCTGGTTGCAATGCAGATTGTTCCACCAGACTTTGCAAGCCCATGTTTACAGACAAGCAAGATCGCCTTTGTAGTCGTATCTAAATGCATGTGCTTTAATTCAAATTTTGATATATAGACCAGCCAATGTTTATATGGTGTAAAAAGATGCAACTTTAAGTATTATTTGATAATATGTAGGTGATTTGTTGTTGAAGAGAATTTTTTGCTGAATACATGATTTTAATAAAATATTTATGTGTATCTTTCAAGGTGGTTTTTTTTTTTATAGTTTGTTAAAGTTAATGGTCAAACACACTTGATGTTATGTTAATATATGATACATGTACAATGATTAGATTGATATTTTACTTGAAAAGACAAATATGTATTTTCATGGTAAAATGTCGTGAATTTTGAGCTTTGAAAAAAGGTCGACTCGCGCAAAATCCCCCATGGGGATTTTTAAAAGTTGGCATGTATGCATGATGTGCAGTATATATCAGAGGAAGAAACACAGGCGGTAGCCACTAACCTGCACAACATGTGCAGTATATATCCGATGAAGAAACACAGAGGGTAGCCACTAACCTGCACAACATGTGCAGTATATATCCGATGAAGAAACACAGGCGGTAGCCACTAACCTGCACAACATGGGCAGTATATATCAGATGAAGAAACACAGAGGGTAGCCACTAACCTATACAACATGTGCAGTATATATCAGATGAAGAAACACAGAGGGTAGCCACTAACCTGCACAACATGGGCAGAGTGACTTCTATAACATGAGGAGCCTCCTGGTATTTTCCTCCAGATTCAGCCAGCTCTGCTATTTCTTCGATGATTCTCTGCAGACCAGGCAAAGTTTGTGCAAGGAGTTCCATTACCTCTGAAAATGTGATATGAAAATCCAAGATTATGTAATAGTAAATGATATACACACAGCAAATTAAAAACCCTTTCAACAATCTACAAAGGTAATGATTCACACCAAAACTTTGCTTATCTGGATGGTATTATAATTCTCAGTCAATGTTTCAGCTACCTGAGA
>NC_079168.1:51713386-51816482 GCF_947568905.1 Ostrea edulis | reverse complement strand
GAGAAATACAATATTCACCAAGTCTGGAGGGGCAATAATTGTTTTATCATATGATTGAATAATTTAAAACATAAAAACTGTTTACTAGAGCCTACAAAATGATACTTGATTGTCCATTTTGTATAGATATACAAAGCAAGACATAGTTGAAAGTAATTGGAGGCTTGAGTTTTTGTTCATTATATGGCTAAATAATTCCAAACATCGAAACCGGCTAACTTACCAATGATACCTGATTGGTCATCTTTAGATTGAGTTCAATGTTACTATAATTCAACAATTGTTACCTGTTCATAATAGAATCACCCTTTCTTTAGAATTATATGCAAGACCTAGTCAAAAGTGAGTAGAGACACAAGTTTTCATTGAATGAGCAATACATGATAATCAATCGTATCAATTTGAAAATTTCCAATCTGATACTAGGCCAATGTTGGAGAAAGAAAATGTTATATTCACTTTGCAGGCATGCACAGGTAAACATTATGTTCTACTTTTTTCCTGGTTTGTTAGATATCAGCCAATCAGAGAGTTAAGAACTATTTGATCATCGTATTATGAAGAATACTTGATTTCAGTTAAAAAAGGTTAGCTTCCGTACTCGCAATTAAATAATTGCTCTCAAACTGGCTGCACAAGACAGCATCATTCATCCCTGTAAAACAAGTACCTTGAGCTTCCAGTGAGTGTTCAGCAAGTTTTTCCTCCTCTATCCCAAACATCAATGAGTTTCTGTTAAATTTGTTACGTTCAGGCTCCAAGAAGGCAACTGGGAAACAGCAAGCAAAGGAACTCAAACACTCGCCCAAGGCAGGTCGATGTCTGTGTGGTGATACAAAGAATCAGGTCATTGAGTGCTCTAAAGGCCCAATTTTTGTTTGTTGTGCGTTTTTCTGAATTGCATTCTTTTTCTGTTGTTTGTCTTTTTGCATAAAAGTCATGCTTTAAGAGTAAACTTAAGAATATCACATGAATTGTTGGCACTAAGAAATCAGTTTCTTTCTTCAATCAACATTTTTTGTCAAATAAATCCTAGAATCACCAGTATTTGTACTTCGAAATAAACAAACTTGAACAAAAATATACATAGATCTGATAAAAGCATTTTATAATAATATTGAATATGTATGAACTAATATTCTTAACTGCTCTTTGTAAGATGTGCTAAGCTTACTTAGTATTGTATAAAACTTGACGTTACAAAAAAAATCACATATATTAGAAATCACTTACCTACATTACATACTATATGGTCTACAACCATCAGTCATTCTGCATTGAATGTCATTGATTTTTGTCTCAAATTCCATCAAAACCAATATTTTCAACCTCTTTTGTGGACAATACATTTCTTTATTGATCAACTCAACTAGTGTATCATACACATCAATTCATGACACACACATATTCTTTTTTTTCATATTTGACTCAAAACTTTACCAATTCCCATTTGCTCTGAAAGAGGGGCATAGAGAATGATAGTCATAGATAAGACTCTGGGATAGCCCTTTTTTGATAGGTTTTATAATGATATATTAAGAATTATGAACATAGAAATTGTAGTTAATTAACTGGACAATATGAATGATCACACATGCTTTAAACATAGAGTTGGGGCATATTACATTGGTAAGTAAGAGTGTGCATCCTGTGTTTAATATGCATGTTTTCAAACATGTCATCTTTAATACTTTCAAATTTAGAGGTACCACAATTCCAACATCTAAAGATCTTTACATATTGACCAATCAGAATCAAAGGCCATCCCTTTTTTTCTCGAGCATATCAGAGTTTCAATCAAAATATCAATGAAAAGAATGTATGTGTTGTGGATTGATGTGGATATTGCACATGTTAAGTTGTATGTGTTGTGGATTGATGTGGATATTGCACATGTTAAGTTGTATGTGTTGTGGATTGATGTGGATATTGCACATGTTAAGTTGTATGTGTTGTGGATTGATGTGGATATCGCACATGTTAAGTTGTATGTCTTGTGGATTGATGTGGATATTGCACATGTTAAATTGTATGTGTTGTGGATTGATGTGGATATTGCACATGTTGAGTCAGTAAAGAGATGTATGTGTTGTGGATTGATGTGGATATTGCACATGTTAAGTTGCATGTGTTGTAGATTGATGCAGATATTGCACATGTTAAGTTGTATGTGTTGTGGATTGATGTGGATATTGCACATGTTAAGTTGCATGTGTTGTAGATTGATGCAGATATTGCACATGTTAAGTTGTATGTGTTGTAGATTGATGTGGATATTGCACGTTAAGTTGCATGTGTTGTAGATTGATGCAGATATTGCACATGTTAAGTTGTATGTGTTGTGGATTGATGTGGATATTGCACATGTTAAGTTGTATGTGTTGTGGATTGATGTGGATATTGCACATGTTGTTAAGTTGTATGTATTGCAGATTGATGTGGATATTGCGGATGTTAAGTTGTATGTATTGCAGATTGATGTGGATATTGCACATGTTGAGTTGAGTTAGTAAAGAGATGTATGCATGATGGAAATGAATAAAAACATTGATTTTTAAGGAATTTAAGGTAAAAATCAATGACAAGAGATTCAAAATGGCCAAATTGTGGTGGATGTAACATTTAATATAGGAAAGTTATTTTCAATGTATGTGATTTAATTTAATCATGTCAATTTGTAGATCTTTATCATTTGCTGTTGAGCAGATCTTTTTCCTGGAATGTAATTTTCTACCAGTTTGCAGTTTATATCATATCACATGATTGATGATGAGATCTTTACTTTCCTGCTTACAGTATTTTGAATTAACATTTCCATAAGAAAATCAGTAACTTTCCAGATGTCCCCATTTGAAAAGATATTATATCACTATATTTCATACGAGTACTATTGTTACACAATATGAAGACATGCAGTGCTAAGGTCATGTAACATGCTAAGGTCATGTAACATACAAGGGTCATAACACAACAGAATGATTATATCTAAATTAAAAAAAACAAAACACATACAGTGCTGCTTCTAATTATTCTACCATGCTTACAACATATATTGATGTACACACCACAATAACATTGGCAATAACATTTGTAGACTGCTGGAATAAAGATTGGATTTCTTTTAAAATAACAATGGGGTATAAATGTTCCAAGTAATATATGTCACCTGCAGGTGCTCTGTGTGTTAAATGTGCAACTCCAACCAAAGACAACAGAGACCACAAAAACAGGATCCCTATCTGTCTGCCATGCTTTGCAAGCAACACTTTAAATACATTCCCAGTCTTCAACTTCAACTGAAGGTAAATAGACATACTATAACCACAGAAATGTTCATGCCAAGATCATAGTCTACATAGAACATATCTTTCTGCAAGTTTCCACTGGGGGGGGGGGGGGGGGGGGGGGGTGACAGGGTATGCAGACAATTCTGTAGAAGTCAATTTTATTTCAGTCAATCAAAAACCATGGCATTTAAATCACTCAAAATAGTAACAACACTTCTGAATGACTTCTAGAGGATAATTGCACCAAGTACGGAGATGGGCATGAAACCATTGAGAAGATGAAGTCTACTTTATCTCAGCCAATCAAAAGCCATGCTGGCCATATTGGAAATTTTGCTTAAGGTTGGGTGTGCAGTCATTCTGGAGAAGATTTACATGTCAATGTTACCGTTTAGGCACAAAGTAATGGCAGTAGCTCACACTGAACCTTGTTTTTTTCCTCAGTCTAAAATTTTTATTAACATTTGAATTTTGCTATGGAAAACAAAAGGTGTTTTTGAAATACTGACACCCTGGTATGGTAGCAAAGTAATGCTGGTATCTAAAGAAACATCTTGTCGCAAGAAATATAAAATATGAATTAGGAAAGCCCTATCACTATAACTATTCAAAAGTTATGGCCTACATTGAAGTTTTTCAGAAGAAGGTCAAATTCCAAGGTTAAGGTCACATCATTGAACATTTTGGTACCACAAAACATCTTATCACAAGGAATAGATATGTGAAATATGAAAGCCCTAGAACTAACCATTCAAAAATATGGCAAGGGTTAAAGGACACATCGCATGTTTTTAAACTTTTTAATTTTTTCAGCAAAATTAATTCATTTCATGCCTAAAACTACTTTACATGTGTTTTAAATGAAACAGTTTGCGTAGTTTTCGAGTTTGAAAGTGATGAAATTCAAATCTTGCGATATGCATATTTTCTTCGATATTTTACGCGACATTATCTGTGACGTCATATGCGACCTCGAGCGAGAAGATTTGAAAACAGTTGTTAGCCATTTCATAAACAGATTAGATTTAATTGACAAACAAACAATTATCCCATTAACGGCTTGTAAATAACACTGCATTAGGGTGTTTTGTGCCGTTTAAGGGTTATTTGCTGTCAGTAGAGAGGCTTTGGACTGTGTTTTTTTTTTTTCAATTTTCGAAGGAAGGTATGAGGGACAAGACGTGAATATTTTTTGTCGGCACAACGACTTTTCCATAAAAAAAACCCAGTAGAATTTGTCCCTGTACTTTTTTAAACAAAGACGTAGATAAACTGCGAGAAAATAGTTCTATCGAAGCTACCCACTGTTACATATAGGCCTACGGCTTATGCTTTCCGTTCTGCTCTCAAATTCAATACACACTCGCACCAACTCACCTTCACCTTGTAACAACATATAGGCAGAACTTCGCGTTCGCTAGCAGTGTCTACCAACTGGTAGTTTTAAAAAAGAAATTTGAAGATAAAAGATAATTGAACTTTCAATTATAAATAATAAAATATGATATTTCCCAACTTTGAATTGAATTATAATGCTTTCATTTTTTTTTAAGGAACGCGTGTACGTCTTTACAACAACAGCACGCCGCGCTCCCACTTCCTAAGTAACAACGTGTAGATAACAAAAAAATAATGATTAATAAAATTGATTGAATAAAATAATTGAAAAGTATTGGGATTTTCATCATAAGTTTGATCATTTTTATTATTTTTTTTTCTTTCGAAATGCACCCGTGACAGTAGGCCTAGTTGTCAATGATACATAACCATATCATAATTTAGGTCGATCTAACTTCTCCAAAAATAAATTTAATAATAATTGCACTGTTTATTTTCAAAGAGCAACAACGCTAATTACAGTTGTTTACAGAAATGACATTACCATATAGTGTTTAGACAGTGCTCCCATGTAAACATTATTTACTCGCAGATTTCATACTAGCTTTCCTCACTACATTTGGGTCGCTATTTGTATGCACTGGTGGCTAAAAGATATAAGACTCGGGAAATTTGTCAACATCAAAATAAATGCTATCCATGGTAAATAAATTAGGCCCCTAAAACCCGAGGTTTTAAAAATATCTAACACTACTTTTACAACAAGTTGATCGACGAAGGTCGCATATGACGTCACTGTACCACGTGACTACCTATCTAATTAACTAGGCTTTTTGAAATATGGGCTTAGATTTAAGTCCGTATTGTGGCTAATTATCGCAATACTTCAGCGAACGAACTATTACAATTAATTTCTATAAGCATAAGGAAGACAAAATGCATATAATTTTGTATACTTTGAAAACACGATATGTGTCCTTTAATGTTTTTCAAAAGTAGGTCAAACCCCATGGTAAAAGTCATGAGGTCAGAATGTTGGTACCTAATGAAAGGTCTTGTTAAAAGGGATACAAATGTAAAATGTGAAAGCACTATCACCAACCATTAAAAAAAGGCATGGTTAAAGTAAAAGTTTTAAAAACAAGAGCCAAACGCTGAGGTCACAAGGTTAAATACATGTGAATTATGAAAGCTATATCACAATCCATTCTAAAGTTATGGTAAATTTTTGCAGACAGACAGACGGACAGACCAAAAATACATTAAAATCCCTTATCTTCCTAAACAAATTTTAAACTAAGGGTCAGGAGATGGGAAACTAATACAAAAGATGTAGTCCTTCTAAGGTAGCCTCAATGTTAAACACATTGCTGGTGATTCATGACATTCTGATATTGATTGTGCAATACATGTTTTATAGAAAAACACTGGAATACTTTTCATATATACCAAATTTAAATCTGCCAAGCACAACAGCTAGGTAGGTAGGTAGAATATTAGAATATCAGGAGTGCAAAATAGGTGTACTTATTGAAGAAAGATTCAAAATATAACACAATCAAACTCTCATTCAAGCACAGTTAACAAAGACAATGTCAGTTTCTTATTTTAAATGTTCTCTCTTTTGGGGGTGGGGGGGGGGGGGGGGGGGGGGGGGGGTGGGTGGGGGGGGTGTTGATATTTCTAACATTCTATGTCATTTTTAGGTGATAGAAAATGTTTATCATGCATTTGTTTTTGCACTTACAATTGTACCTAACAAAGGATGTGAAGATTACTTAATAATTACCTACAAGTGAATTTCTGTAACTGTCAAGTACAGTACTCGCAACGTTATTCTTGACATTCCTATCGTGCTCTATCATGCATGTATCCTATCGTATCGTGCGTGTATCCTATCGTATCGTGCATGTATCCTATCCTATCATGTATCAGGTTTTCCGTTTTCTATCGTGTTTTGCGTTTATCAGGTCTATCGTGTATTGCGTGTATCAGGTTTTCCGTTTATCATGAAAATTGTTTATCGTGTAGCTTCGGAAACTATCGGGATCGTATATAAAACCTAATGAAAAAGTACAATACTTTCCGAAACCTTTATTCGTTTTGTTAAAGAAGCTATTTTTAGGAATCGAGGAAAGACGGTATATTTGAAAGAGAACATAAAGTTGTTGATTTTAAGGCAGAAGAAGAGCTATTTGTCTATCCAGAGAGAGTGAAAATTTATCACAATTTAATTCTAAGTAGTCTGGAAAGTAGGCAGTGGTCTGTCGAGCAAACCGAAGATAGTAAATCTAAAAGCTCTTTGTACAATTATTTGTAATTAACACTAACAGAAAATAGGGAGTTCCGATTTGAAAGGAAAAATCAGTAAATTACATTGTTTATCACATACATGTATATTTTAATAATGTTCATTATCTTCCGATTTTTTCCACCTGTATGCTACTTATATAGCAACTGCTGAACTTGTATGCGTCCTTATATCTGATTTTGTGTATCACCCGTGTTTTGACAGCAAACATTCTCAGGGACATTGTATTTCACACATTTAGAAGATTAAGTTTTAAAAGGGTGTAAGGGTGTTGCATCCCCCAAAATTCTGCTCAACTGGGCACGATTCCGCTGTCATGGTTGTGGTTTTATTTCCTTGTACATGTACACATGTACCAATAGTCGTACATGTAGATACTGGAAATTTATGCTGGTTTTGATGATTATTTGAATTTTTTACACAATAAGCATTTCAAAATTGTGAATTTAAAACAAGCCAGGTTTTGTTTATGTTTTTATTAAACAGTTTATTTATCTTTTGTTAACGAAATATCAATTCAAATAAATATGTCCCAATTACTTATGACTATCAATTATCATTCATAGTGTAGAAATATCTAACAGTGTAGAAATCCTTCAATATTAGTATCAACATAATGTAATTATGTTGTAGGTATCAAAATTTCGTTCTGTCTACATCGTTTCTAAATTTACAACATTTCTATCAGGTTTTCCGTTTATCATGAAGATCGTTTATCGTGTTTTGCGTTTATCAGGTCTATCATGAAGATCGTTTATCGTGTTTTGCGTTTATCAGGTCTATCATGAAGATCGTTTATCAGGTTTTGCGTTTATCAGGTTTACCGTGCATCCTATCGTATCGTGCGTGTATCCTATCGTATCGTTCGTGTATCCTATCCTATCTTGCGTGTATCGTGTCCTATCGTTTATCATGTCAAGAATAACGTTGCGCATACTGTAATAATTAAAAGGTTGATGTAAAAATCCAGTACTCAGAATGTTTTCTCCCAAACTTTTAGCTGCTTAATTGGGTAAAATTCAGAATACAAATGTCTTTCATGCTGACAACACTGCAGTAAACAACACAGGGGTTCAGGAACAAGGAGAAATAGCGAGACTCAATAGCTCCCTCTAGTGAACAGCCTCTCTCATTTCAAGCATCCACGACTGTTAGTGATGGAGTCACAAATGTGTGCCATTAGTGTGCTGCAGGATTTGTGCTGTAATGTAGCAATGTGCTTTAGCATGACTGAGGTTTAGTAGCAAACCTTAAACTGAACAACTGTCCCTCATTATGGCGTGCAGAAGCAAAACTGATATTTATTACTGGAACATACATTTAGTACTGTAGTGACAACAATTAAATTTTCTTTCTATAGAAGTTTTAATGTCAAGAATCTTAAAATGACCATAAACTGCAAACTGACAGTAATTAAATGGTGGCTTTGTGAAGGGTTGGTAGCTGAAATGATCACTGATTAATTGCCAATGTTATTTAGGAGTTAATAAATAATGGTTAAATATTTCTGGAAATCATAGTGTTTGACAACCGTTAGAAAATTATAGCATAGTGTAAATTTTGTAAAATCAAGACGCTATTGATTCAGTGAATCATTATAAAACAAAACAAACAGAAACACAAGCTCAAAAAATAAAATACAAAACCACAAAATATATGGGTCTGTGGATTGGTTGTAGTCTTTTTTCCTAACTTTCTGCAGGAATATTTAGATAGGAAAATCTGATATTCAACAACAGGTCAATTAAAACACAATTGGCTCACCTGGATCATTACAGAAGATATTTAATTTAAAAACTTCATTATCATTGGAGGTTTTTGCCTCCATATTCCTAGGTACTTAATGGAGTGGGGACCTATAATTTGATTCCCCAAACTGCTACCAGTATATTCAAAACTTGTTATGCACTAGTTATGCAGATTATGGAGGAAGTCAAAAATGTAGAAAAGTTTATGCTATAAAGTAGAAAAACAAATGAACGCTTGACAAATTTGATCAGAAAAATTCACTTGAGCTTTCAGAATATGTATACAAAAAATTCGCAGGAATCATTCTGTAATATTACCAGTTACTTTATCAAAGTGTTATCATTATTTCTGGCAGCCACAGCAATTCATTAAAGAATCTGCCTCTGAATATGAAGTGCCGTTGAGGTATATGAGGGGATACATTTTCAACAGCAAAGATACACAAGACTACAACAGCTGACTAACTGGTGAGATATCACACCATGCCAGATGACAACTATACCTGGACAACTCCGATAAAATAGTGTCCCTACACAGCAGGAGAGAACCAGTCAATAGAGAACCAGTAAATCATCAGTTTATACAGAAGTCATGTATCTTATTCAACACATCTTAAGAATTGCTTATACACAATTTATTATACAAAGTTTTCCATGATGGATTCTGTTAAATCCCCCATCCCTACAGCAATCACCACCTTTCTAGTAATCTGAGTTTACATATCAGTCCTATAAAACAAATTCTACTGTAAATTAACCATTTAAAAGTAAAAATAAAATGAAATAAAATTGTCCTTCATGTACATACATGGACCAGGTTTGGCGACCATAAACTGCGAATTATGCAAGTTTAAAATTTCATATACCGAGTAAAGTTAATCCAGTGTGGGTTGTTGTGTCAAGTATGCTTCCATATTTCATTAATTTAGGAATCACAGTCCTTAACGAATCAAAATACACAAATTACAATTCTTTTTTAACTTACACCCGTTCTCTGTTTATGGTCTCCAGGCTGAACGTTTCCCCCTACTCGAAATCCAATTACAAAATGTTTTAAACTCAACACCCACAAGTAAGACATATAGAGACATATATATAGCACCGTTTTCACATCTAACTTGTACATGTCAACTGCATTAAAAAATACAAATTAAAATTATTGAAGCTGCCGCCTTTCAGACAATTAGATCAATTTAATCAAACAGGATTTCACAACAGAAATCATATCTTACCTGTTTATTATGCTGTTGTTGCTTGTTCCAAGGCAGTATAAGGAATTCAGGATACGATAACAGGAAAGTTGAATGTCACTCACTGAAATCAAATCATCAGTTTCAAAGATTTGAAAGCAGTATATGTTGGTAAATTCAATTACCTTTAAAAGATGCAAAAAAGTAACATCTACTGCAAGTTTTCAGAGGATTTCTTTAAGTGTTCCATTTGCAGTGTTTTCACGTCTATATAAAAATGCATACACTTTTTGCATTTGAAAAGCATCAAACATGTCAAATGCAGAGTATTGTTTCAACAATCTTGAAGACCTGTAAATTATGATAATTACATATTAAATGTAACACAACAACTAGATTTACTTGTAGTAACTTATGCAAACATATCCTCAAAATTTCATCAGAACTTAAGAACTGTATGAATATTCATCATATCAGCAGAGAAGAACTGCAGAAATTATTTAGTTCATGTGGCTTTTGTCCACACACCTGTAATTACTGTTTGTGTTCATTAACAATCTAACCAGTCATGGTAGCTCAGTAGTAGAGCGTTCACTTCGAAACCGAGAGGTCATGAGTTTGAGCCCTGATTGTGCCATGGCAGCATCAAACCTAAGATATAAACATAAGTAGTGATTGCTCATTTGCCAAACGCTCAACATTTAGAAGTGAGAATCACGAGTATTTCGGATATGACTTTAAAAACAAGGGTCCGGTGTTGCAGAAAGCGTTGGCACACTAAAGAACCCCCTGAAAACATAGGTCTAAATTTGTGGTACTTCGTCCAGAATCTACAGCTCATGATGTCTCAATATGAGAGAAAAATTCTTGACGAGATGTAAAACAAACAATCATTTACAATCCCTGGTTGTATACAACCTTGACATTAAACTGATATTTCCACCAAATGCATGGATTAGTAATGCCTCGGTGCACACAGCTCATGGGCTTCATGTGTTCTTTGTTGTTGGTTTTTGCAAAAAATAAATACGACTGTCTTCAATGATTTCATGAAGGCACATATAAGCATTATTTTATCAAATATTATTACTTTAATTGCTATCTAAGGAAAATCCTGGCTGACGATGATTTTAAGGATTCCTAAACTGTGAATCTTTCCAACAATTCATGAGAAATCACATGTATGCCTAGCTAATTAACTAGCTCTATAGTGCAGTTGATTTTTGGAGTGGAGTGTAATGTCAAACTTTCCACAAAGCCAAACTGAAATGAATGTATCAGTAAAATGTTAAAATACACTTAATTGCACACCAATGAGATCAGGTCCAAAGTTGTATGTCCCTAGGTGATCAAACATAGAGGACAGCACTGGCAGCAGCACCATGTGTACAAAGTCCAGACTGGTGGCTCCCCTAGTGATGGTGCCCTTCACATGACTGAAACGACCTTTGTTCAGATTGTCCACAACCTGGGCTAAATCATCCGCAGCATTGTTGAAGAATGGCAGAAGAGAGGCTCTCACCATCTCTGGGCTGTTTTTCACTACAGATCTGATAGAAATTAAGTTAGATGCTATACACCAAGAAATTTT
The DNA here is from genome assembly GCF_947568905.1 of Ostrea edulis. Lineage (NCBI taxonomy): Eukaryota > Metazoa > Mollusca > Bivalvia > Ostreida > Ostreidae > Ostrea > Ostrea edulis. The sequence goes on along the minus strand of NC_079168.1, from coordinate 51,805,017 downwards.
TTTTTAAAAAGGCAAGTACGTTATTTCCACTAAATGACTATCAAGAATGTCACACACATGTAAACACACAGACCTTGCATCCACAGCTTTGACTAGCACTTGGAGACATCGTACAGAAATGTTAATATCATGACCAAATGCTGTTATCTTTGTCCTCAGTGTGGCCGCCAGCTTGCAGAACAAACTAAAATTATCATAAAATTCAAACTTACATTTTGTTCTATCTAGAATGACTTCCATTTGATATACTAATAACAACACTTCTTGTGGATAAAGTGCACTGACTTTGCTGTCATTTCTTTCTCTTTCACAGATGCTGTAGAGGAACTAGTTGAGGATCCTGCTTTCCCCACAAAGTAGTCCTTGTGTGCGTGAAAATACTTCTTAACAAATGGGAGTACAACCTACATATACAAACCAAAACAAATACATGTCATTTCAGAAATGCAAGTTAAAAATTCAACCAATTGATCATTTATTTTTTTTACATTTTCTGTAAAGTTAGAGTGATCAGATCATAATAAAAGAGTATTACAAACCTATATACTACCAACCAGCACAGATAAAAAGTTACTCAATTATGAATACACAATTCTGATGTACAATCTGAATTCAGATATCAGTTTTAAATATCATACATGGTAATAAATATCATTAAAAAGAGCATATTTTCACAAGATATAAACTATTCAGATTACTTTTGCAAAAAATTTGACATCCTCCGTGGCAGTGGAGTAACTTCCTCTGCGACTGAATCGACTGCTAGGCCTGGTCTCCATTAAATTGGTGGAGGCATTATCAAAATAACCCAGCAACTTCTCCAATAGACTGTAGGCAAACCTCTTCTCTGTGGCAGACACACCAACTCCATCTGCACTCTTGTCATTGGCCGGTCTAGAACCAGATTTACGCCTTTGTTCACTCAAGTTGGAGTCACTGCTACTGGTGCCATGTGTAGTCGATTGGAAAAGCAAGGTATGTAAAGGGAGAAAATCCAGCAAATGAAAAGAAACCAATGGAAAAATAATAAGCATAAAATACAGTGAGGGGAAGCTACATATAATAACAAAAAGGTTACATGTACTAGTTAATATCATTGTAGTCACAGAAAACAAACACCAATGACAAATGTTTACTTTTACTCTCTCACAATATATATTATATATGTTAATATTGCAGCCATATTTTAACATAGTGAATAAGACCAAGAACTAAAACATCATCTCTGTTAATATAAACAAGCAATGAAGATTCATGCAAAACATATCAACTAGCCTAGGTATGATGTTTGAGAGATAGGCTTAATCAAAAGATTGTTTGCTTCCTTCCTAACCCCCTCTGGCCTTATGAACAAAAATTCTATTATCATTTCCCTTTTGAATTTTTTTTATCTCATTTCTGGAATTTTTACTTGGTACTGATTAACTTGAATCTTATTGTATGCTATATAGAACTAGTTCTAATTGTAACGGGGACCGTTACAGATGTTCCCCAAACCTCCCCCAATTAAAAAGTGATGTCCTTGTGAATCTATAGGAAAAAATCATTTTATTTTAGCCTTTAATTACATGTAGTACGTTCAATATGGTCATTTCAGTACCAAGAAATGAAAGAAAGCGTTGCACGTGCATACACGCGCACGCGTGTATGATTCCGATTTTTTGTTGATGTCGTTCAACAGGCATTTGTATCATATACCCACAGTATGAATTTCATAACGTTTCCACCAAATATAAAGAAGTTATAGCGATTTTAAAATCGTCCAATCAGAAATCAGCACACGTGCATGCACGTGCTGAGCAGTAATTCTAACCACAGCAATTTGTAAGGAGTACCAAGATACATCTAAACCCCTAATATGAATAGAATTTGATGAAAAACAAAAACGTTATCGTCCTTTAAAAATTGAACATTTAAAAAACGTTGCACGCGCATGCGCGTGTGCGTTGGCATTTTTTGTTACACCAACATATAGATACACATATTGTCTACATATGCTGTGAATATCATCTCATTCGCTTCATAAATAAGATAGTTACAAACGTTTTAACATTATCCAATCAAAATGAAGCGCACGTGCATGCGCGTGCAAATTGGTAATTTTGACCGTGTAAATCAGTTAAGGGTCTCAATATCTACCTATGATATGAATTTCAAGCCATTTCAATGAACAACAAAAAAGTTAGACTGATTCCAAAGTTAGCGTACACATTTTGTAATGCGCGTGCACGCGCATGCGTGCGCGTGCTGGCAAAATAACTATTATTTTTCATATGTACAAATGATATACTATCATCCTATTTAGGTTTTATATCGCTTCCTTCAATATTCTGATTTTCCATCTTTTGTACCAAAATTGCAATGCACGTGCGCGCGCGTGCATGCACGTGCAAACAAAATGACTATCACTATGCACATCTACAAACGCTATACTATCATCCTGGAAAGTTTCATATCGATCCCTTTTGTAGTTTCTGAGAACACTACCGGACAAAAAAGTACCGGAGAAAAAGAATAATAATAATAATAATAATAATAATAATAATAATAAGAAACAGAGTAAAAACAATATGTTCCCAAACTTTGTTTGGGGAACATAATAACTAAGTAAATGTAAATACCCATTGAATGTTAGTATCTTACATATTTGTCTAAAACACTTTTCCAACCTAACTATGGTGTGTCATGAACGGGAAACAAGCCACATCTTAATCTAGGCCTACTCACCACATCTGACATTTGCTGTAACTAAATGTATGCACATATATGTATATATGTAAATGGAATACCACTTCTGAAACTAAGCTCTTTGAAGGAACAATGAAAAAGCAGTTTTTGTATCCTTTGATTTTGAAATATTATACTTGACTTTGGTAAACAGCTAGAATCATTTGATTTGCTTGTAAGTATCACTGTGGAGCATGTGAGCTCCTTTCCCCAACAGAATTTTAAAGTTCAGATGAACCAAACTGGCTAACAAAACTTAATTAGGTCATGACACACTAGACAAAATAGAGAGGTTTTCAACATAAGACTGGGTCTGCATGTAACTATAAGACTGGGTCTGCATGTAACTATAAGACTGGGTCTGCGTGTAACTATAAGACTGGGTCTGCGTGTAACTATAAGACTGGGTCTGTGTATAAGTATATATGGGAGATTCCCCAGAATCTGTGTATCACATCTCTATACTGAATACTGCACAATTTCATCAAATTCCACAAAACATGTAAATAACATAGTACATGCACTTGTATGTAGTAACTTGTACCTTTTCAAATTCTTGATCTTTCATTTCAAATCTTTTCATGAAAATATCAATAATCTATCTCAGAAATGCTATAATTCAGCAAACTGAAAAAAAGTATTGAGATGACTGACAAAATACTTAGTCCATGTATGATTTTTTAAAGATAACGATTGACAAGCCAAAATAATATGTACATGTATGTTTGACAGAATGTCTAATAATCAAGCCCATACGTCACAAAATGCTGCATTCAATGTATGTAGAATTCAAAGTGACATAACTCAATTTACTTGATATAAAGTATATTGATTTTGGTCTTTTGGAACAGTTGACAGATTCACAGAGAAGAGATCAAGTGATTCCTATATACAAATACTCGTTTAGGCAGTTCGCAGTAGTGTGTTTATATTCAAAACAAGTATACAGAAGTGTTAGCTCTAGCTTCTAACAGGATGCAGTCAACTGATACAACATAATATTGTTAATACACAGCAGGCATCGACAAGCATACCACACTACAAAATTAAATCTACCACAAAACACTATTAACTGGCAACAATACTAACTGAATCATGAGCACCAGTCCAGTAGTTCATTCTTAATCACACCTTGGTACTTACTACTATTTACATACCAGGCATGTTAATTAAAAAGTAGCATAATTACTAATGTCAATCAATTGGATTTAACTTGTACTGGTCAATACCAGTATCCATTCCGAGCCACAGTACAAAGCATTCATTCATTTGTCATGCATTGTATGAGGCAAGGTTTTAATTTTCCTTCATCATTTTTCTCTAACAAGCAGTTATTAAGTAATCAAGCAGTTATTAATCAAGAGGTCCAAATACCACATTGCTCACTTGAGTAGTTACATTTTCTCATGTAGAAACTTAAGACAAACAAAATCCCTGCCCCTGCCCCCGCCCCTGCCCCCGTCTTTATAATGTAAATCTACAATACAAGAAAATGCTAACACACTAAGGTTTCATCCCTTTTTTTGATGAATACAAATTTTCGCTGTTTTCGTGGTTGTGCCAGACCAACACATAGTACATTGCTCATAATGGAAGTACAGAGTAGATTTCGATGAAATGATAAATCAATGAAACTATAATTTTGGACAAATTCAGGAAATTTGATGCCCAGAAAAACTGTACCCTAGTAGCTCTGGACAAGAAAATTTTTAAAGAATTTTCATATGTAAAACTTAAAAACCCTAATGAGGCTCTGCCTAGATTATAGGGGTCATGATGTGCACAAACTTGCATATTTATGTACCCTATATCATAACACTTGCAATATATCAGTCTGGCACAACCATGAAAACAGCAAAAATTTGTATTCTTGGAAAGGATATGCTTTTAAGATTTTCCTTGATATTCCTATGAAAAAAAATTAAATCCCCTATTGTAGCCCCAAGCATCATGGTTTAAACAAAGTTGAATCTCCATCATAGAAGTAAGCTTTCACGCAAGTTTTGACTTCTACGACAAAGTGGTTCTTTGTGAAGATATCGTAAACACCTCACTTTTATTCTCACCACTTTTTAACACATACACACACACACCCCTCCCCAGGATGGGAGCATGGCTTTTTATTTGAAGGAACTTGAATCCCAATTTACACAAGGGTACTTTAAAGCAAGCTTTGTTGAAATTGGTCTTGTGGAGAAGTAAAGAATGTGAAAAGTTAACAATGATAATGACAAACGACACACAAATTTTAGTCAGAAAAAATAACTTGAGTTTTTGGTAGCTAACAAGGCAGTGATACCAATATTATTTTCTGTATTAGGAGTAAGGAGCCTGCAGTGCTTGATTACAGACCTGCCCACTCTGTAGCCCTGGAATTGGAGAAACTTGAGAAGCTCCTGAGCATGATCTCGGACTTTCCTCTTCTCTTTGTCGGTTAGAGTATCATAAGGCACCAACTGAGGATGGACACCACCTCCTGTTAGCAAAATAAATTTAAACATGTACTAAACAAACACTAGTTTTCAGAAACCCATGGAAAAGATCTCTGAAAACATTACAAATACTTGTACAAATGCATGGTAACAGTGTTGAGGGGACAGGTAATTATTTACCAATGTCCTCTAGCTCCTGTTTCTTTTTCTTTGCCCACAGATCATGTGAGTTTTCTGCAAGTCTTTCAGCAAGTGCCTACAATACACCAATACAACATCCAACAGATTAGTAGAGACGTTAACTGTGATGTGATCTTACCCAGCGCAGCATCATATAGTGTTTTTTACCTTCAAAATTATTTACAGACCTGAATCTCTCTGGTCAAGGTCATGTTTCTGAGATCAAATGGTTTGGGACTGTATCCATGATGGGCCTGGAAAAAAAAACATTGAAGAAAATGAATATCATAATTAATTTCAAACTCTCAACAAAATACAATGTACACAATGAAAATTTAGTATGCTTCAAAGGACCAAATACCCAAACAACAGTGCTTTCTAATGCTACATATACTTGGTATATCATACAGGAGTGAATAGAAATGAAGTCTTACCCCATCTTTTGACATGCGACGCCTCATACTCTCTCTGTTTGCCTGCAGTCTAGCCTGATCTTGTTCCAGCACCCATCCCCAGTGCAACATCACTCTCAAGTTCTCTTTGATCGGATTCATGTATTGGGATTTATTCTTCAAAAATTCAACATACTTAAAATGTTTCTGACAGAAATTCATGAAGATACATTCAAATGTGTGATATCGCTTTAAAACTTTATATGTGTGTTTCCTTTCCTTTGCGTTGAAAACAAGAAAAGAGGCATATGTCAACTTACCTCTTCATCAAGAAGATGGTACGGTTTCAGCATTGGATGTGTTTTCCTTTCATCATCATAATTTGTGCCAAATACCCAACCCTGATCTATCTGTGAATGAGATAACATTTGATGTAAAACAAAATATGTGTCAATCTATGGAAGTTACATTACTAGAGTTCCATGTTTTACCTTCTTAATGGCCCAACAGTCATGGAAATGCTCAGCAAATCTGTTAATGGTCACATCATACGAGTGGTTCAATTGCACTCTGAAATTTTGAGATAACATACAGCAAAAAATCCTCCAGGTTTTAAATTCGCTAACATTTCTACTCACATTGTTGATACAAACACAGTCCTAGTTACCTGGAGGTGTCCACTGGTTGTGGATTGTAAGATCCATCAAAATCCTCACTAGAATCTCTCAGCCAGTGATCTTCATGATGAGACAGGGAGTAATCTGGTGACAGAGCACAACCAATGGCTGACAAGCAGGGCAGAGCTTTTGAGAACAGTTCAGGGTCATATGACCTCTGTGCCAATGCATCAAAAATTCCTGTGAACAACATCATTGTCAGTCGTTTCTCTTCCTCTGTGGCACTTCCATAGGACCCCCATCCAACAACGCTGTAATAGCGCCCACATCTTTCATAATAGGAGGTCAATACCTGAAATCATCACACACATTTATTAAATTATAATATGTATAACAAAGAAGAAAAAAAAATTAATTTTACGGAAGCAAAATTATGCAACTTATATAAACAAGAAATAAGTCTGAATCATATGTATTAGAACACCAATTATGTAGCTTATCTCAATGACTTACCCTAAGTGGTATAACTGTGTTTTCATTTAAAACTGGCACATCATGTGTTAGTTTTCTCAGCAGTTTGGTCATCATTGGTGGCCTCAGTTGGCTGTAAAGGAAACCAAATGAAATACAAGTTTTTTTAGTTTAACCATATGACATTTTTCATGGAATGGATTCAATGTCTCATGAATTCAAATGACTTGTCAGCTACATACTTTGTGAAAGAAATAAGGAAGTTGGAGACAGCATCCATCTGCCCCTTGGTAAGTGACTTGCACTTGGACAGCCGATACACAGTGTTTAGTGTGGAGTCTAGCAGGGCTGAGGCATGGTCAGCATCACTGAAGTAATGGCTGTAGTTTGTCAAGAAGGGCAAGACACTGCTCCCTATGTATCGATTCAGTGCCAGAGCCATGTCATTTTCTGAGGCATTCACTTGCTGCAAAAAAAAAATTTCTTGTAAAGACAATTGTACCAAGACATTAACAATCTTCAGTGAATGCTAACTTCCTAATTGAATTGATATCTGAAATTGTGAATGTTACATCAACAGTCAATAATATGTAAGCATGTTACATCCACAGTCAATAATATGTAAGCATGTTACATCCAAAGTCAATAATATGTAAGCTGTTACATCAACAGTCAATAACATGTAAGCATGAAATCCTTTTTGTGTTGTATCCCTACATTGTCTAGAGTGGTTGCTGCTCTCAAGTCAGGTAATATGGCATCCTCGAGTATTCGGAAGAATGTCGCCTGGTGTTCTATTCCATACACTCTCTCCAGGAACATCATTATAGATGCCTTGTGGGTAGGAATCAGTCCAGGGGGCAGATTAACTGCAGGTGGTGCTGCACTTTCAGCTACAAAAGAATTAAATACAACTGTGAATGCCATCTATTCATCCAAAGAATTGTACAATTATAATCCTATTTTATGAAAATTCCTATGAAACTAAAAAGATGTCCAACATGTCATTCATATGAGGAAATCAGAAAAACTCTCATCTTTAAGATGTTCTCACTATCTTCATCTGGTGGCGGTGGTTGATTCACTGGCAGTATGAATCTAAGGCCCAGCACTCCCTCTAAATCCTCCATAGACACCAAGCTGCGGAGGATGGACCTGGCTCTGATGGAGTCACTGCGTCCTGATTTAATAGCCTCGGCTTCTGGAGCACAGCGTCCCAGCAAATCCACCAGACTAGAGTAGAAGGTCAGAATGGCACCTCCCATGTCTACATAATCCTCATCATCTTCAGGCGGCAGGGAGGAAAAGTCGTACTTGCTGTTGAATAAAATATACCCTTAAGAATTCCTTCATTCCAAATTATAAGGAACACATCTACACTCTAATAAGCAAGGAATACAAAATCTCTTATGGTGGAAATACTTGATTTTCAATAAATCACCTTTGAAACAGGTATCTCCCTCCAGAGTCATCCTCATCATTGAGAGCACACAGGTAACTTCCAGACAGACTGTCTTTGAAAGCTGCAATCTGTTCTGACATTCTGATGCCATCTTTCATGGCCTTCAGTAATCCCCCACCCTCTCCTCTTAGTGCTGGCCCCAGACACTCGGGACGTCGGATCAGAAGACGGACTACTAGGTTGGCATTCTCTTCAACACTTTCACCTGGAGAAGGAAAACCTCGAGTTCTCTACTTTGCAGTATTGACAGTTTATTCTTTGTAAAATTTACCACAAAACATACTGCAAATAACACACTGCAAACAATTCAGTCCGACATGTAGATGCACTCCAATATATAATTGAAACAAAATCATTGTTTGGAATAGTAAAAATAATCCACTTTTATATGAACAAGTAAGTAATTACCTCTATGAAAGAAACTAGACAATTGATATTGACTACAAAATAATGCTAGGGTCTCACCATTAACCCAGACACAGAATCTGAGGAAATCGAGGAACCTTTCCCCCTCCACAGGATCCCAGCCAATGTCCGGGTAGCCCTTCTCCAGGAGCTCACCATTGGATTGCAAGCCACACCTAGACAGGTACATTGCAATCTTTTCCAGATGACTCTCCCTCAGGGCAAGGGCCAGCTCATTGTTGTCCATAAGGGAGGAGTAGCCCACATCCAGGGGACAGGACCCACGCAGTGAAGGGCGGGCTAAATACATCAGTGTACAATTACTGACATACACACACACACACACATACTGACATATCTATTATGTATAAAATAACACCTGCCTTTTATCTAATATGCACTGGGGTATTAAACAAGATGTTTGGATTGCAGTGTAAAGAACATATAAAAAAAGAGAACTGGGAGAAAAAAATAGGGTAAGAGTACACAGTAAAACAGATTACACAGTTGTCAGATTACACAGGTGTCAGATTACACAGGTGTCAGATTACACAGGTTAAACTGTACATCCGTATCTTCACACTGTTCATAAGGAAGCAGGTAAACTTTCACTCTTATTTAGGCCACTTTTCACTGTATTTTCAAAAAAAACATAATACTATTTTACACTACAGTACCCGAGAAGTAAAAAACTGCACATTATTCTTTAACTGGATTTCTATGGCAGTCTCATAGTTTTAGTCTCATACCTAACGAATTAAAATAGATATTACGCAGTGCCTTTACCTTTAGTTTTAGTCTCATACCTAGTAACATGCTACTGTTTTCCAACAGGTAACTCAGATGTTCAAACATGGCTCTCTGGTTTTGTCGACTGGTTCTACAGAAGTAACACAGGAAACGACAGCACATCACCACCATTTCTGCAGCAGCATCCTACAAAAAGCAAAGAGGGTTGATGATTACATTACTAATATCATATAACATTTGTATACAAGTTGTTAAAAAACTGAATTCACATTTCTTAAGAAATGATTTTTTAATTTTTTTTTTTATATCTACTCAAAACTCTTGAGTTTGTTTAATATGATGTGGAGCTACATCATTATAAAACTGAATTAAAAATCTGTGATTTGATGTCCTCTGCAGTTGTCACATGGCACAATAGCAATCCATTTTTACATAAACTGTAGTGAAAAATACAGTCAACCAATCAAATATCTCAAGACATCTCAAAATACACACTGATATTACTTTGACAGGTTCAAAATTTCATTCAACACATTCTGTAGTATCAACAGAATTGAAGTGTTTTTGTTGTCCTATATAATATTTCAGCAGTGTTTATGAGAACATGAGATCTGACAATGTCAATGAAGGTTTGCTTACAAAACACCACAAAGGGCAACATGAAACCGGACTGTAAATAAAATTAGTCATAGAACAAGTGTTCATACTTCATACTGGGCATTTGAAAATCATAGGAACATTTAAAACTTGTTACACTCACCAAGGTGCTAATATTGTTATGTAAATGATAAACTGAATGGTAAATGGAAGTGCATTGTAACTTTTGAGACCAACAAGGAATTGTTTAAAACTGTTAAATAAACATTCAGATTATACAGCTATGGAAAAAATGAAACATCAATGTTTTTACGACTTTTAAGGACTGGGCAAATGAACCTGGACATGTTTGACAACAACAGACTACAGCGGTACTCTACCCACAGTGGTGATACTTACCAAGTACCGACTCCTAACATCCTGTATTGACTGTGCAGTGTGTTCAAAATCAAGAGACTGTCATGCAGTGAGCGTTATATCGCAGCAAAAAACAGTGAATGGTGAATAGAGACAGAAAGAAATCAAATCTTACTATATTTTTCTCTTCACGCTTACGAATAGCATCAAGAAAGTAAGATTTGTGTATGTCGATATTAATTAATAATCAAGTAAACTTCTTAAAGCATACTTTTAGAAAAATGTATATAATAAGTATATAAGCTATAAACAAATAAATGTAATTGACACACTGTATAGCAGGTTAAAATCACGATTGGAAAAGATCACGATTTTTCTCACGTTGAAGCAAATCCTGGTTGCATAAATTTCCATAAAAGAGAAAATTTTACAAAACCTATATCTTTGATTTCCATGTGCTATTTCAATTTATTGATACAAAATCCACCCGATTATATTTTGATGAAGAAACAATTCAAAGTGACAACGTGCATGATGTAAACAAACTATAGCACAGGCTCACTTCTTTTAAATTTTGGTGGATTTTTTCCCTAGCCTTGGGTTCCAATACAAACGTCCATATAATACCTATCTGTACTTGTTTTGTGCATGTATTAAAATTGAAATAATATCAAATTGCAAGTTAAACAGAGCTTGGCACAAAAACCCTCAGGCAAATGTTTGTTTTGAGCATACTATAGCATTTAAAGTACAGTTCCTTTAATTATTCATAGCATGTTGAAATTCATGTAACCTTGATTTCCGTGAATACAGTGAAAATTTCCACCGTGAGTTTCCTGCTATACAGAATATATACAAGTACTCAACCCATTAACCAGAGCTGGGGGTGAGGGGGAGGAGTGAATGGTACCTTGGTGTGCTCTACCAGGCTATCCATTGTCCCTGATGGGATGAAGGAGCCACGTCTTCCCTGCTGGGAGGAGATGAGTTCAGCCATGGCACTGTTGGCAGATTGCTGCTGCTGTTGGGCTTTGTTCAGGGTATTCACCATCAGCTGCATCACTGTCTCGTGAACACAGAGAGCTCGCATTAAATCCGGGTGCTGGAAAAACACCTTGTTATCCATCAATTCTCTGTAAAATAATAATGGCATCAGTTTAAGATTAACTTTGCATTTAATGACATTAAACAAAAGTTAGGTATTTTACAGACTATTGCAACAGACAGCTATAACATAACAACAATTGAACAGCAACAATAGATGACTCTTTTTATCCATTGTTCAATAAGCGTAGCATACTTGAGGCTGTTTTTCATGAGATCCTCTTCACTAGGGCCAGCCTGCACTAGCAGCAGAGAACGTATGTTTCCTAATGCTCTCAACAGCTGTTTAATGTCATCTTTACTGCCAATACTTATCACATAGGCCTTGTCTAATGCCTGCAGTTGCTAAAACAAGAAATTATATTTCCTACTGTATTTCAGCCCAAAAATATCGGAAGTACAGATAATTCTCTACACTGTCGTCTCTTGTGATTTATAAAGTCTGGCCGCATAACAAATTTCAAGATGAGTATAGAGAATATGTTAAATTTTCTTCTTTTTTTTTTTGCAAGAAGATTTTTACACCATCTGTACAGTGTAATCTTTAACATATATCAATATTCAGAGCTAAAAAGAAATGTTAAGGTTCCTCCCAGTTACCTCCCCTATGCCGTTGTACTGCCTGTGAAGCAAACTGAACATCTCTCTCACTAGCTTTTGATTTTGTATGGTATGTTCTTCAGCCCATTTGATCACAGTGTGTTGTATCAGATTTTGAAGAGTTGCTAAAACATTTAAATTATTAAAAAAAATCAGTTCAGATTAATTCTATGTGCAAAACTATACTATTGATAACTTGCTATTTTTCCCAAAGTATAATAAATCTCGGCTCCGAATAATTCTATAAATTTCCAGATCAAACATAATAGATAATAAGCATATTAATTCTATGTTTATATACAAGAAAAATCCCTTTAAGATTAGCAGATCAAAACAGCTTACCTGGAGCCGAGTCTCCACTGGGCGTCTCCACCACTGGGGCCTCGTCCTTGGCCTTCCACACCAGCTGTAGCAGTTTCTCCCCAGCTGAGGGAGGGGGTTTCTCCTCCGTCTTTTCCTTCTCCTCTTCCCCTGCTTCTTCCTCTGGAGCAGTTGGCATGGAACAGTGATGTATCAAGTCCTTGTGGAATTTCCACAGTCTTTCATGTATCTCCTGTTGGAATGCAGAATATTGAACTGGTTCTTCCAGTTCCACTGGGTTTTTGAAAGCCAGCAAATTTCTCATCTGAAATCAAATGGAATAATGTAATTTGATCAGTTTCAATATGAAATTTGTTTCCAAGAAAGAAAAATTGGATTTCAGTGCAGTTACCTGTTCTGCAGGTGGACAACGAAATTCTCTGGTCATTTTTGCAGTTACAGCAGACGGCAGGTCCGACTGTTTGATCTCGATGTACCTTCTCTTCTGATCCTAAAATAGATATACACAAATGCTAGTATTCATTTTTTGACATCCAAAATTAATAGCTTTAGACTTGCAGAAAACTTGTGAAAATCAATGTCATTAAAAAGAACCACCATGTGTTTGTGAAGTACAATGTTTCCAAGTGTCAACACATTCAAATGTTGCAAACATGACCTTTCCAAGTCTTTGACCTTACCGTTCACCAAGAATAAATTTTCTACAAGGATAAAGTTGCAGGCAAATCATCATCACAAACCATGGTTTATTGTTTCCATTGCATTTTACAAACTTGTTTGTGGAATGAAAACATCAACCCATGGTTTGCAATGATGCAGACAAAGACACAAATTGATGAGGAGATGGACGGACCATAAACAATGTTCCCTGATCTTTGATTTGGGAGTACAACAATTTTAGCACAAACTTCAGGTGTATCACTTCTGTAAAACAAAAGTCCTCTATCTCGTGTTGAAGTTCGGATGTGGATTTCTTTTTTCACTTACGTTTACACTAGTGTGAGGTCATTACACTGAATAAATGCTATCCCATCTATTCTTAGTAGTATAGGCCATCCCTTTTGATAAATGTTATATCTATTTTTAGTAGTATAGGCCATCCCTTTTGACCCTGTAGGAAGTCACAGACATCTGTTTCATAAGCTGGTGCTAAAGTGAACATTTTAAAGCTCAATGCATTCTCAAATCAATTGATGTTAAACCAACCCATGGTGCATATATGAAAACATGTCTAAATCCTTCTAGAGTTATTGCTGAGAAACCAAATATATCATTTTAGCAATCAAGGCCATGTCTTTTGATTCTGTGACCCAAGAGGCAATCTCAATCAGGTTTCTTATTACACAAACCCAATATCAAACACGTATATTTTGCAACAGACTCCATGCACTTTAACCTATGACAAAAAAGGCAACTTTTGACAAGCTTTTCGTAAAAGTAACCATGGTGTAAGAAATTTATTTACGTACCAACCCTTATCAAGTCATTGCTGAGAAACCATATATACAGTTCTAGTAACAGAGGTCACATACTTTAACCCCAGAAGCAATCCAAGCCAAACTTTTTATCATACTTTCCCATGTTACAAATATGAAGCCTCTACTTCTTACAAATCAGTAGTTATAGCATGCAGACGGACTAAATACTATTAAGTCCCTGATCGGGAGGGGAGGGGGAGGGACTAAAAACTTGAATACTCGAGTGTACTTACATTCTGACAAGATTCCACATAATCATCAGAGAAGGCCACCACTGATTCCACTCTGTGTCGGAGTTGAAGGTCACACAAGTGTTGCAAAAAATGACACATCTAGAATGATCAAACTTCCAGATAAATACATACTAACTCTCATCATTTCATTACAGTCTGTCGTCCTATATTGTACCTCTTACTGTAGATAATTCAATCCTACGTTTGATACTGCAAGTTGTTTAATTCCAATTTAGTCTGATATTGTAAGTCATTTAATTCCACAGACCTGAGTCTGATAGCCTAAGTCATTGAATTCTATCTTTTTAAGTCTGATACTGTAAGTTGTTTCATTCTAAAATTGCTAAGTCTGAATCGGATGTCATATAATTCCACAGTGCTAAGTCTGATACTGAAGTTGTTTAATTCCACAGTGCTTAACCTAATACACAACTTGTTGAAGCCTTATGTCCCACCGGGGACGAAGAGGATAAGTAAGTAAGTAACCTAATACTCTAAATTTTGTTTATGTCTACAGAACATATGTCATGCAATGCAAACATTTGATAAAAGGTATTTATTTTATCACAATTAATTTCAAAGAAAAATCCTAAACAATCAACAAAATGATTTCACACATTAATAGAATGGGTACAGAAATAATTCACCTCCAATTTGACTGCCTCATCCAACTTCATGCTCAGAATGCCTTCTTTCTTTTCCCCTAAAATATTTTAGACGAAAGTTGAAACTGTTTTCTTGTCTCCCCATGCATACTGTATACAATTCATAAATTACAGGGATAAGATAAGGCTGCTGCTTGCTTCATACCTGGAATGTAATTGTCATCAAAAGACTCCGGGTCTATCAACCTTAGCACATAAATCAGATCATCATCTGTCAGTTCTCCCATCACAAGCAGGTTGTCGACCACCTTTAGTAATGGCCTACAAATACACAATTAGCAATGATTTTTCTCCCTAAGTGAAATAAACTAAGTACAGTGAGACACAGTTAGAGCAAACATAATTATAATGAATTACTGGTTATAACAAAGATATAAATAACAAACTACACCTATTACAAAGTGAAATAGGACATTCATTGTATTTCCCTATCTTTTTTTTTTTTTTACTGTACTGTATTATGCATGTACTTTAGTGAAGAGCTTTACATTTTACTGAAAAATGTACAGTTAGGCATATAAAGAGTTCAAGTCTTAGATGCAGACAGTAAAGATAAACAACCATGTGAATGATTTTTTTCACATATGTTTACTGTTGTAGACTACTAACACAAAGAGATCAGCATTGCTTCCGCCGACTGGATCCCTGATGTGGGCTGCTCCTTTTACAGTAGCCTCCTGTAGGGCACAAAGCACATGCTCCTTTAGCTTTTCAATGGGGAAAAAGGGAGAAGTAGATTCCTGACCTGCCTCTTTGATTCTGAAGTGAAATCACATGTAAACATTAGTAGCTATTGGCTTAACCACTGGCCATACTGGACTACCTGAACTTTTGTAAGTTAGAGTGATTTTTCATGTCATCATTACTTTTATTTTAGATGATTACGAGGTTTATGGCCTTTTTTTTTTTTATAACAATTAAAGCTAACACTTTATTAATATTTTTTAAAGCAATTATGAATCATGCATATCTTTTACATTATGGTTGATTCACTTAATGAGGAACGGATTTAGTAAGGAAAACAGCCATTTAGGGCTATTCTTTAATTTCTATAAAATAAGGTTCCGCTAGTTTCCATGTTGAAATAATCAGATACAAAAATCAAGATATACATGTACATTGGAATATGACATCAAAATTGGTGATGCTGTCCTTAAGAATTGTCAGAAGTGTCAACAACTACTACCGATACAAATCATGGGCCACTGTGTCAACTATGACTATTTTCATTTAAGTACAACACTGAGATATAACCAGATATAAAAATAAAGCAAATATATCATGATTTGACTGGAAATGATGCATAAGGCCTATTTTAGCGATTTTTGGCCAATTTTAAGAAATGGCAGTACCAAAATAATATTTAGTTTTGCATATCTCATCCACTGTTCTTGATTTCAAAAATTATACAAGCACTCTCGAGTCTTTATTTATTCATTGAAGTAATTTGAAATAAGGTCAGATTTAGGACAGATGTTTTTGCAGTAATATCTAAATGCAGTTCAACACAATTGAATAAGTAAATTGTGATGATATGCTGACCTGGTTTCTATCTGTTTCTCTGAGATGTACAGTAGCGGCCGGATGGACACACTGGCATCCATATTTGGTATGGAGTGTTTGATCTTGTACTGACCGTCCTGGTTACTAGGTCGGCGGTACAGACTCAGGTCCTTCGTAGAAGGGGTCAGGGGAATGATGAACTCATTCTGGGTCATTTGCCTGATTAAAGAAACATCTTATGTACCAATATGAGACTTGGATAAGATTGTCAACCTCAGTACTTTGAACATAGATACTGACTTGTATGGTGCTGTTTTCTTACCTTGCAGTAGCATGTGACTCAAGATGCATGGCAATCAACAGGTCATGATATCCCATTCGTAGTGGTCCACACAGAGCTAGAGGAAAATATGATTACATGTATATGTACACCGACATTCATTTGGTTACCTTTCATTTTATATTTATCATGAACAACATTCCTTATCTACATACTGCTTTAAATCTCATTTATAATATCACAGTAACATCAAATTCATTGTGAATAATAATGTATGTAAACCATAACACTGGTCATTAAAACAATCATGGTTAGAGCAAATACCAAGGAAGGTTCGTTCCCCCAACAAAAGCAAAATACAGGAATTCTAATTCCTGAGGAATTCTATTTCCTGTTACAATGACACAGACCTGACCTTAGCGTTTGTTATAACTGTGTTTTCCAGAGTTGATACTGTGACTGACTTACATTGACTCTGTATACAGTACATCATCTGTCGCATGTCAACATGGTAGATCAAGGCATGCGAGACTCGGTGATTGCCATGGTAACAGACTGCCATGTACAGCTCCAATGTCTTAGCATGAAACCTTTGATAAGGTAGAATAAATATGTAACATCATATACACGTAAAATAAAATGAAAATATCGAAGATTGCAGGAAAAACTGGCTGCTTACTCCAATAAGGATGGATGTTCCACCAGCTCTAGAATGTCCATACTTCTATCTTCTTCTGGTATGTACACACTCAGCATTTCAACTACAATACAGAACATCACCAGTTCCTAAAAATTCTTTCAAATCACATCAATTTCTCATAAATCCACATCAAATATATCAGTACCAGCATTATCACAGAGCATGCTCCAGCCTTTAATTTCAGACATTTTGAGCGTGTGGATTTTGAGATTGTTGGTGGGGACTCGACCCCAACAGCTGGGGTTCAGGACTTGTACGTCCAGTCTGGGAGGACAAGCTGGGATAACCTGCTTAGGACCCCGGAACACAGCAGCAGACAGGGGCAGTGTGTACTACAATATATTGAAAAAAGATTTTTATACTTGACAACGACAACTTAAATACCTTATTTATTCAAAACTGCCAACTAAGAGAACATGTTGACTCACAGATAGATTAAAATAATGAAAGTGACTACCGGTTTTTTCCACCCATGTTTATTGAATCACTACCTATAGGAATCTGTTTGAAGGTAAACAAACCTTTGTATGCCCAAGCTCAAACTGTAACATTTCTTTGATGGTTGGTTCACAGATGACTGCTGGAAACAGGCGAGTTCCTGGTTCCACCTGATACTTATTGGCCACTTCCTTACCATTGACAGTAAAGGACAGGAGACCTGTACTGGTGTCAATGAAACAGCCAACCACAAACCCTGGGGAGGCTCGCTTCCCTGAGCTCTCCTGACTCAGGCCAGCATACCTCTGCTGAAGGTCCCCTGCTGACACCATATAACAATTCTTTCTGCTGACGCTGAAACATTCAAAGTCCAAATACAGCTGTATTTTACATCAATGAACTAAATTTTGTTATATTTAAGAACACAATGTTCATGACAGTAAATCTCTACATTATGTACCTTTGTTTCAAGTTGTAATCAGAATCCAGTGTGGATAAGACAACATGTCTGGTTTTCTTCATGTCAAAAGAAGTTTCACTGAAGTGGAAACCTGGAGTCACCCAGCCCACAAACACTTGAGCAGGGTCCTGTCCTGGTAAAACACGCACTGCATAGTGATACTCATCAATCATGTCAGCCATAGCCTGCAGCTCGGTCAGCTCAGCATCCGATATCTCAGCATCCGATCCTTCACTGTGGCGACGCCTACCTATGGCATCCTGGAATTCATATGGAATCATCCCCCTTGGAGCCTCAATGTTGATGGCTGGTGCCTGTGTGGAGCCTGCTGTGTCACTGTCCATGGAGTTAATTGTCCTTGACATTGGCAGTGTGGCTGCTCTGTTAGTCTGTCTGTGTTGATCTCGATGACTTTTGGTTGGATCCACTCGTCTGTCAATACTTCCATACTCCACACTCCTTGTCCTCTTGCCATCCTGCGCTGCAGAATCTTGTCCTTTGGACTTCTTGAAAATACTGGGAAAAGGAGATCGTCCAGTCTTTGACTTCTTATCTCCAATTGACTTGGCAGTGTCAATAAGTTTATCTCCAAGCAGAGACAGTCTGGAAGATGACCTCTTTCCCCCTGGAACATTTAAAGCCAGTTTCTCTGTGCCACTGAGGTGAGACTCACTGGATGCTGGTTTAATTCTGGATGAGGACAGCTTGTCCTGTGAAGAATCATCTAGTGAGTGATGGCCACCTTTGTCCAGATATTTCTTTCTTCTGTCACTGGCAGTAGTGTGGGTGTAGTCGGTGTCCTCTGAATAACCAGCTGTGTTTTCCCAAAATCAATGAGTGACTAAACAGTCTATGCAGAGTCTAAACTTAACCAAGATGTTTATATCTTAAATTTTGCTGAATTAAAATAAAACTTTGATCCCCTATTGTGGACCCACCCTATCCCCATGGGCCACAAATTTAATAAATTTGAATCTGAATTTTCAGAGGATGCTTTCATATTGATAGGACTAATCAAAGATTTTAAAAGATTTCTTTTCCTATATATCCTTAAGTAAAATGTTGGCTCCTATTGTGGCCCCACCCTTCCCCTGGGGGCTATAATTTGAACAATCATTACAGAAGCTTTCACATAATTTTTTTCTTTTCTGGTCCAGTGGTTCTTCAGAAAAGGAGTTTTAAATGATGCCACCATATTTTCATTATTTCTTAATTATCTCCCCTTTAAGGGTGTGACCCTTCATTTGAATAATTCTGAATTCCCTTTACCAAAGGATGCTTATGAAAAGTTTGCTTGACATAGGCCCTCTGGTTCTGGAGAAGTTGGAAAATGTGTAAAATTTACAGACAAATGGACAGACAGACAGATGCTGGACAACAGGTGATCAGAAAAGTTCACTTGAGCTTATAGATCAGGTGAGCTAAAAAAAACTCTCTAAATCTGCACAAATTTACTGTATCTGTTTTATCCACTATATCATCAATATTTACATCCAATTCACAATTCATTATACAAGTATTAGAGACTTGGAACTAATTCAAATGTTGTAAATTACTTTGGTTGATATATTTTTTTTTAAACTGAATACTGATTCTTAAAAACTATATGTTGATACCAACAGGCACAACTACATCTAGTAAACACAAATAAATTCTAAGTAAATTTCGAGTGCAAATATGTCAAGTTTAACACAATGTAGCTCAATAACAAGCACTATGATATAGATAGAAAAAACTTCATCAAAAAAGATCATTGAACTTTTGGCTTAGGACAAGTACTGTTAAACAATTCCTTTGTTGATAAAATTTTAAGACAATGGTTGTTTTCCTTTCAAAATCCCATTTTACACAGTTCCTTTTCTATGGACTTACATTTCCTATATTCTGTGTCACCATTCATCATATCCTCTGCATATTCTTCATCATCCTCATCTATAATATGTGATAATAGTATGTACTGCAATCAAATCAATGGATTTTAATAAGAATTCAAATCCCCGATAAATAATTTTTTTTTACTGATATCATGCCAGTTGACAAGACTAATATGTACTTCATATTTCTATTGTTTTATGAAAACTTTACCGACAAACCTGTTAATGCACGCAAACAGCAATATTATGTGATGCACATGCTACAGGAACTCTTTCTATAAATTATTTCCCATTTCTTACCTGAAGTCTCAATAAAGACAGTAGCTCTACTGGACAAATGTTACACATCCCAAAACAAAATCAAAAGCTGTGACGGTTCAACATTTTGAAATGATTTAATTACAAATAAATATGAACCATTATACTGTAATCCATATATATATATATATATATATATATATCTTATCTTATCTATCTATCTATATATATATATATATCATACTGCCATCATTCAGTATAACAAACAATCTAGGTATACAATACGTGACAGATGCAATCCTTTCAGTCAGTGAACATAATGAACTCTCTGGATCTCACTGACTTAGATAATCAACCCCATGAGACATATAAAATCAGCCTTCTTCCGTTTGATGTTTCAATAAAGTCTTGCACGTTACAAAGCAACAATTTGAAATGCATTACGAGGCTATCTATTAAAAAATCAGGCACAGCCTATAATATGAGTGGCACATGACAGAAACAATTGATTGGTTTGGAATTTTGATCTGCTTTGACATCTGTAGTTTACAACATAATAAAATAACTGCAAACATTCTGATGATGAAATGGTATACACCTGGACGGGATACAAAAGGTGATGTCTAACCAGACTTACGTATGGAAGTTTCCCCATTGACTGGGGTAAGGGAGGCAGCCTCTGGTTGAGTCATGTCACTGGGCCCACTGCTGGAAGGGCTGCCTGCTTGTTTAGTATCTGTTGTGTAAAAATCATGCCATTCCAAGTCCATGCCAGACATTCAGTTAATCATATCTAATATAAGCATGCAGCACCATGACACTTGATATATTTTTAAGTGTATTCAGTTGAAAGAATCTGGATTCTAAATCAGGTGATTAAAATGATACAATATATAAAGAGCATTACCGACACTGGCTACAAACAAACTTTTTCAAAAACCAATGAAAGTGAAAACTAAATTTATGTTTTTAAAAGTAACATGAATACAATTTGCTGTATGGAATGTAATTTATTCCCATGATTTCTCAATCATGTCCAAAACATGGGGAAAATTCATATTATAGAATTATACAAGGAGGGGTAATACGTTTCAACTTTTGAATATCATAGGAAATTTACAAGTCCCTAATTTTTTTTAGGAATTTTATATTTGTACTTATTATGACCAAACTAAGCCAAAACAATATATATCTAGCCATGCATCCATTTTTTGTTTGTATCAAGTGTCCTTAATTACTATCTACTGTAATCAAATGCAATTTAGTTTCTACAATAATTTGCAGTTAGTCACAGATGAACTTACATTTCCACACAATTTTCAACTCCCTTATAAAAGGTGTAATCTCATCATAATACTCTCAGTTTCTGAGAAATGACAAGTCATATCAATATCCATCAGTCAGTTCAGGTCTATAGGTCAGTCCCTAACTGTTGGGATATATCAGTCAGTCCAGTTACAATCTGTCAGTCGGACCCTTTCTGTTAAGATCTATAGTTCAGTCCCTACCTGTCAGAGTCTATCGGTCAGTCCCTACCTGTCAAGAGTCTATTGGTCAGTCCCTAACTGTCAGAGTCTATTGGTCAGTCACTACCTGTCAGAGTCAATCGGTCAGTCTCTACCTGTTAGGATCTACTGATCAGTCATTACCTGTTAGGATCTATTGGTCAGTCTCTACCTGTCAGAGTCTATCGGTCAATCTCTACCTGTCAGAGTCTATCGGTCAATCTCTACCTATCAGAGTCTATCAGTCAGTCCCTACCTGTCAGAGTCTATCGGTCAGTCCCTACCTGTCAGAGTCTATCAGTCAGTCCCTACCTGTCAGAGTCTATTGGTCAGTCTCTACCTGTCAGAGTCTATCAGTCAGTCCCTACCTGTCAGAGTCTATCGGTCAGTCTCTACCTGTCAGAGTCTATCAGTCAGTCCCTACCTGTCAGAGTCTATCGGTCAGTCTCTACCTGTCAGAGTCTATCGGTCAGTCACTACCTGTCAGAGTCTATTGGTCAGTCTCTACCTGTTAGGATCTACTGATCAGTCATTACCTGTTAGGATCTATTGGTCAGTCTCTACCTGTCAGAGTCTATCGGTCAATCTCTACCTATCAGAGTCTATCAGTCAGTCTCTACCTGTCAGAGTCTATCGGTCAGTCCCTACCTGTCAGAGTCTATCAGTCAGTCCCTACCTGTCAGAGTCTATCGGTCAGTCTCTACCTGTCAGAGTCTATCAGTCAGTCCCTACCTGTCAGAGTCTATCGGTCAGTCTCTACCTGTCAGAGTCTATCGGTCAGTCACTACCTGTCAGAGTCTATTGGTCAGTCTCTACCTGTTAGGATCTATTGGTCAGTCTCTACCTGTTAGGATCTATTGGTCAGTCTCTACCTGTCAGAGTCTATTGGTCAGTCTCTACCTGTCAAGATTTATCGGTCAGTCTCTACCTGTCAGGATCCTGCTGTTATCCAAAGATCCATTCTCCATGGTTGTATCTAAATCATTGACAGAGTATCCGCTCTCCTCCTGGATGTCCATTTCATGTCTACGGATGTTTTCTAAGTTCATACGTCTCTCAAAAGCTGTGGGATATGTTGATGACCTATATCATAATCAAATTAGTATGATTTGCCTAAGACCTCACCAAAGGATGACAAGACATATTGATATGATGTGGAATCATTATATTTGTTGGAATTGATATTTGTGGATCTCACAAAATTTCAAATCACAAAGGAATACACAATTTATTCCTGTTTTCAATGTTACAGAAATCATATCCAAGAAATTACATCCCAGAAAAACTGTAAAATCATAGCAATGCACGAAAATTGTTCCCAACAACTTTAAAGATTTCACAGTACCATGGATACTGAATTATACCTCGTGACAAATTCATCTTTGCAGATTACTGGCAGCCCAAGACGGAGATATTCCAAGCAAACTTTTTCTAATGTTCCAAAAGTCTTGGATAGAACTTTCAAACAAGGTGTGACATTTTTCCTGCAAAAGAACATCAAAGAAATTCCCATTTCTGTCACAAAAATATATATGGAATATGAAATATGTAAGGGTGATATGCTTTGAAAAAGAATCATCATAATGCAAAAGATTTCAACAAATTGGGAGAGTTTTGTGATTTTAAAGAGGTTATGATTTCCTAAGTAATTTGACACTTACGCCCCAGGAACTCTCTGGACCTGTAGACGAGGATGATCCTCCCCAATGTCCCCAAACAATGCCAAATCTTTTCCATACCAAAGAGTCATCTGGCGGGTCATATTGCTGCAAAATTACATCATTTAATGTATACACCAAGAATCTCAGACAGAATCACAGACCATCAACTCCACTTACAAGTAACCTATGAGGATAACCACTTACAAGTAACCTATGAGGATTACCACTTACAAGTAACCTATGAGGATAGTCACTTACAAGTAACCTATGAGGATAGCCACTTACAAGTAACCTATGAGGATATCCACTTACAAGTAAGCTATGAGGATAAACACTTACAAGTAAGCTATGAGGATAACCACTTACACGCAGAATGGTTCATATCCCTCTTGCAGACCACAGCAAGTAAAGAATTTCAGGGTGTTGACATCTTGTCCTAGGTTGAGTTTACACTGCTGGTGACAGCTAAGAGTGACAGCTGGAACATAAGCCTCTCCCGTCTCCACTCCACGGAAGGCAATCTCCTGTCCCATGGAGTCCATCATCAGCTCACCGTTCAAAGAAAAGGCTGCACAAAAATAATGCCTCATAAGACTACTAACAAAATGTGTCATTGACATAACTACCTCAATAGTTTTGTGAACTACTTTTCTAGTGTCCTGTAAAATTGAAACTAACATGTAATTTGATGAAAGAAGAAAGTAATTTGTTACCATGTGTTATCACTTATGTGTTGCTACTATTTCAACTTGTGCATGCCAAAAAAACCTCAACTATATCATATAATATCAACATTTGATATACAGTATGATACCATTCTGAGTTTGATGACATTGATTTCAATGTACATCAATGATGATGAAAAATACATCTCACTTACTAATGGTTTTGTCATTAAGGTCCAGCATACATCCAATAACATCTCCCGTTTTCCACAGTTTTCCATATTGTTCTGCTCCATGGTTCCATTTCCTTCCCTGAATAGTACATGCTCGTTAAGATATTTGTGCTTATGAAGAGCGAAAGAGTAAGTACATGTATCTTAACAGTTTTTCTAAATTCATATCATTTAGCAGGTGAATGTTACCCAGATAAACCATTGTATCAACTAGAACTCTCCTCATGGGACAAATGCAAGGCACTGACCTTTGACCAACTGACCCAAACCCCATCAGGGATCCTCCTTTGTTCATAAACATTGCATGCATGAAGTATAATCTTATATCAAAAGAGCACTGACTTAATGGGTAGAAACTATATTTCAAGTGTCACTGAAATAGAGCATTTACCTTAGATCTAATAACCTCCAAAACAATACATTCTGTAATAGTTTTACCATATCAACAAAAAATGTGTGCAATATTATTAGCCTAGGAAACAATAACACTTATCACTCGTAAACCACCTTAGTTAACAAAAATACTGGTACAGACCAGTATACCTCAATCCATGCTAAATGGCAGGGGGTATAACAATTTAGAAACTGTTATTAAAGATATAAAGATATGAATTCTAAAACTTTAACCATATTTGTATATATGAAGTCTCAAACCTTAAACATATTTGTATTTATGATGTTCATGGACCTGTGTCTTTAGTATAGCTTACCAAAATGGAGCTTGCTCCTCACATAACAAGGTATGATTTTTAGTTGCCGAGAAAAATGTCAGATATGTATGACATATGAGTTTCCTGCAAGTCCCTATTAACTACAAAGTTTCATGAAATTCTGTTGAGTGGTTTCATAGGAGTTGCGTTGACAAGAACAGGACTGATGGACTGACTGATGGGTCAAAAACATTATACCCTCCACGACTCGTTGCGTGGGGTATAAATATGTATAAACAGACACCTGGAGAAAGAGTACCCCATCCTTTGGAAGGTAGTATACAAATTCCTATTAAAATCTAGCAATTTGTTGTCTCATTCAACATACCCCAAAGCCATCAAATGCATATGAACTGCCATCCAAACCCAGCTCTGTACTTGGATCAAGAGAAATCTTGGCCCACCCAACTTTCATGAACTCTGCAGTAATTACTTCAAATTCATAGTACCTACAAAGTAAGTGATTGCATTTATGATCATTAGACTATTGATATGAACTTGAGAAAATTTAGCAACAAACCAGACAATTGATTGACTTTCACAAGCATGGTGTATTTCATTTACCACTTTCCAGATGTCACCCCATACGTGGTTTCTGCCCTGTACGTCCTTGTCTTGGTGAGCTTCTCCTTCTTCTCAATGACATGAGCTGAACAAAAAATTGTTTGTGATTATGTAGTCAAAGAGCTTTAAAAATTTTTCTACATATGAGGAATCAATATCAAAATTTCATTACATCTTCACAGACTAATGAAAATTTCTGGTTTGTTTACCTTTCAAAGAGCTTTCTCCCATTTCACTGGTAGGTGCTTCCAGGTTGTAGCCATAAGCCACCAGGGTCTTGACCACCTGGTTGGCTTCCTCCCTATAAATATCATCAAGGTATGTGTATCAATTACCTAAACATACAAAAGCAGCAGATTCACAAAAATCCACTGATCACCACTACAGACTTTACCTGTTTGCTTTCTTAATTTTTTCATCCACTCTATTGTATGGTACTAAGTATGGGCTTCTTTTGTTTGCTGCATCCTAGAATGTATTACGCATACAATATCAGTTCTATCTATAAAAGTGTAGTGTAGAGGCAACTAAAACTTTATTTGGTTTTAACATATACACAAGTTAAGAGATGATATTGCTCTAAGTTTCCTTTGACACTTTCTCGTCAAAATCTAAGATTTTTATCCCCAAGATGTATTTTTTTTTTTTACCAAAAAGCTTCAATTCTCTGTTTCTTGATGCAAAAAGTGCTTTAAAATTGATGAAAATGCATTCATGATGGGAAAATTTTAAAAACTGATTAAATTTGTAATATTCTTGTGACTACTCTCATGTTTATTATTATGATAATATATACCTCAAATAGGCCATAGGTCCAGCCATGTTTGATTCTGTCCTTGGCCCAAACATTGTGTGTGTTTTCTGCCAGCATGTCCACTAAATCTTCCAATACCTCGCTCATCTGTACCGTGGACAGGTCTAAAGGCGTGGGTTTGTAACCATTGTTCTGCAGGAAGCTGATTTGTAGAAATATAGATTTGTGTATTATATATAAATAAATATCTATACTTTCATCAAAAACAAAATAGCATGCAAATTATCATAGCGCATTTTCAAATTATTGGAACCTGATTCATCTAGCGTTATCTTTTAATAAACTAAATATTGATTTATATTTCCTCGAGAAACCTGAATAGTTGTTACAGCATGTGAACAAACACAGAGGTTTTATCTCCATTACAAGCATGTTACAGATAAAAATGAACTTACTCATTGCCAAGCTTGATCATCTTGAGTCTGTTGTTTTCTTTCTTCTGTACATCCACTGATATATGATAACCAATGGCAAGAAGAGTTCTGAAAATCAAAGTACATACCTAGTGTCCTATAATCCAATATTCCCAACATCTATAATTTCATATCATTTACACATATACAGTGCTCCCTCGATGTATTGCCCCCGTTTTAATGCCACTCCCACTTATTGCCTGAAAATCCTAAAAAACGGATTTCTCCCCAGGTTAACACCCCCGTTCTAATGCCAACCCCAAATAATGCCATTTGTCACTCATTTTCATAAACAGTCAACTTTCTTAGGGTTTACCCTGGATAATAATGTCAATTACCTAACAAACATCTGTCATCAGACCTTTACTTTGAGAGTGGTGCAGTAAGAGTGACAGGCTGGACAAGGTATTCAGATGGTCAGGTTAATTACTAATAATTGCTGAATTAAACTCAAGATTATTTAAATGTTTATACAGAATGGAGCCCAAATAAATTTACAGAATTGAATTTCTTTCGAATGCTCAGTGAATTATCAGGAATAGTGAATTTGTTATATTGCCACCCGCGCTATATTGCCCAAATTCATCTTGAACAAAAGTTAGCAATATATCAAGGGAGCACTGTATATACACAGTACTGTAGTAGTAAACGCCCTGTCCCTCACCTCAGTGTTTCGTAGGCAACAGTCACTACATATTTCTTTTCTGATTTTGGCAGCTTTTCAAAGTTGGTGAGAGATGGATTGGTTTTCTTCTGATCATCTCGGATTTCTCCATATTTCCAGCCTTGTTCTATTTTACTCATGGCCCAGATCTCGTGTAAGTTTTCGGCTAGACGATCTCTAACTTTTTCAATATACACTGGTAACTGAATCTAAATAATCAATCAAAATGAGTAACCAAAGAAACAAAGACTTTCCAAAAGTAAATATATCCTAATTATGAAATAAGTTGAATTGAAAATGGACAGGAACAAAGAGAAAATATTTGGTATAAAATCCATACTTTGAAATAAATGAAATTCACCCCAACAAGAGAATGTTCACAGAATACAATGAAATGAGTTATTTTTATCTTGGGGGGAGGGGGCTGTTGTTGTAATGTTGCATGCCCAATACTGAGTTATTACTAAGTATGAATCTAATTCCTCTTTCTGAGCTAATGTTATGATATACTGACCATGACTAAAAATTCATTCTATTCCACTCTAAAGTTTGCTTCACCCACATATATTTTTTAAAACAACACAAAATATCAGTTATGAGAAAGTTGATTACATTTGCTGTATCTATAGCTTTTGGCACAAAAGGAACATAATCTGTAATTTCTGTTGGTCCACTCAGGATGTTCTTGGACACTTCTCCGAACACAAAGCAGGGCTCCAGCCTCAGTCTGTCCTTGGGCATCAGTGACTCCACCACAGCCGAGTGCCCTTGGGGAGGGCCATGTTTCAGTTTACCATGTTCCCCACCCAACATGAAGCGGGAACTGTTGTAGAAAATATAAACTTACAGGTATTTCTTTCTTACAATGTAAGGTTACCTTATACATGTGTATCACAAGCTAATATCAAATATGGTATGATACTTCACATTGTGATTTTCATTAACTGCTTACGTACCCAACTTTAGCAGACATAGTAATTACTGGGAAGAACAGTCCTGTTAGGTTGAAGTCCTTGAAGAAGCCCATCACTTGCTTGCCATTGACAGAGAATGTAATCTGTGGGATGGTCAGATCCAAGCCACATCCAACAATATCTCCAGACTTAAAGGTTTCCTCAGCATCTCTCACAATCCTGGGTTTCCCACCTATTGAAATAAATAGCTCACATGGATTCAAAGTAGTCAATGAGATACCATTCCATTGAGTGGCAAAACTTTTCTGGCAATAGGAAACCCCAAATGCATCATTGATTCATATTGTTATTTTACCACATTTTGTCAAGAATTACAGGGAGATATATAAAGTTATTGTATGTTAACCTGTCCATAAGTTGACCCCATCAAATGCATAGGAATACAGGTCATCTCCATTGCCATTTCCCCCTTTGTGTTCTCCACCTCCAGGGTATGGTATAAAGCCCTCAGTATTGGCCCAGCCCAATCTAAGAACAGGTGGAAGATGATTGGCTGCCTCAAACTGAGTGACAACTACTTCAAAATACCATTTTTTGTACATTGAAGATCCGTCTTTCACACCAACAAAGATATTTGGTCTTATGCTGCAATTAAAAAAAGATTACTTCAATGAATCTCAATTCCTTCAGTTTCCTTATAACTTCACATCAATGTATACCTAGTTTTTGGTACCTAACATAGCAAATTGGGGGGAGGGGGGGGGGGGGGGCTATTTTGGTGAAAGGTTCAGAACTGCCAAAATAGTAATTACCAAATGTAAGCCTTTTTATTTACTTATGTTAAAGATGTTAATCAAATTGGAAAATTAATGATAGTCGGAATAATTGACATACCTTTAACTATTTGTAAAAATTTTACATATACCAAAAATACCCACTATGTAGTAATACATTTATCATGAATTATTGTAACCAATTAAAATCCTATCATTTGGCCTAGAAATGAACATGTTTTGGGATAAAACAAAGCTATACCTTGATACATGGTTGATAAGACTAGTCTGCAGCAGTAGATCCTTGCCGGGTAACAGATTATCACAGATTAGATTTTGATTGGTTCTCACAGCAACACCATTTCCAACACAAAGTGACCGTAACACATCCAAAACCTGTAAGCACATAAAAACATTATGTCGACAATATAATTAAACTTCATGCAGAGAGGCATGAAACTGATGTCAATCGATGTACACAATAAATACATGTATCTGCTTACTTTGGGGTCCCGTCCATGTCTATCTATCAAGGATATGATTGTGATGATATGTTTTTCCTTGATCATATTCAGAGCCTCAGGACTGTCGATAAGGACACAGTGAAGGACATCCAGGACACCTTTAGAGGACTGCTGACCCTCCAGTCTCCTCACCAACCAGTCTAGACGGTAAGACTGAGCAAACTGGGCACAGTTTGCACGGTTTCCCTGAATCATAGCAGCTGGTAACAAACATTAAATCAACATTAAATCAAGATCAAATAACTTTTAACAAAATCCAAGATATATAGTGAACGAAATGTAGTCCTCCATATTTATGGAGTGGTATAGGCACCAACTGTGGACCTTGATGAAAGATTATTTCTACTAAAACAAAATAACTTAATTTTGTTTGTAACGTGCAGTTTGATTGGCTGATCAACATACTTTATTTTTCAATAACACTAATTGGCTATGTATAACATTGTAACATCATTAACACTTAACTTTATGATAATATAGCTTATAAAACACTTCTGTGTAATGTTACCTAGCAGAAGGTAGAGGTAACTGGCAATATCTTCATACGTGTCTGCAGCATCCTCTCCAGCATAGTGTGCAAAGTGTCGAGGACTCTTGTACTGTGTGAATTTGTCAATAGTCTCCAGAATCAGGGCTATCATTCCCTGAAATACCAAATATCTGAACTTTATCAAACTCATAAAAACTAATTCCCAGTTAAATACACCAAACACTTTCCAAAATTACATTACTATTGAGTGTTCCTCATTTCTATCTGATGAAAGATAACAGATTTGAAAGTTCTTCAAAGCAAACTCTGGTTTATGGGTTTTTTATCCACCGTGGATTTTTTTTTCTTCAATTTTATTCAAATGTACATAATCGATGAATGAATATTATGATTACATGTATTTCAGTGAATCTTTTATGAGAGAGGAATTGATATACGTGCATATTCACATGTTTTCCAAATGATATGTATTTAATCATGTTATTGTTTCTTTGAAATCAATACAGTTTAAACTAAATTAATGTGTTAAAGCTTGATGTTATAATTCTGTTAATGTCTTTTCAATCTATCTGCCTCTCTATCATTCAGATTTCCCCCCCCCCCCCCCCCCTCTCAGATTCCACTTCTCTTATTCATCACCTTCACCAGAAGAAAAGATGATCAGTGAAAGAAAACAGGGCAAATGGAAAAGACAGTTCACATTAATTGCCTTACCTCCTCTTGGAACAAGTCCTGTCTGTTACGCAATGCCCTCAGCTTGTTCTGTTTCTCTTCATGTTCTATATTAAATATTGCAGCATAATAGAAAAGATAGATGAATATCACACCAATGTTTTAATTTCAGCTTGAGTTGGTGGTGTCAGCCCGAGCCCAAAGGGCAGGGCTTCAATACCTCCCAAGAGTTGATACCAGGGCTGATACTATTACTTATTTGAAATTTTACATTTTTTTTACATTTTTTTTTAGAATAAGTAAAAGTTTTCTCACGTAAAAAATCTTTTGGATTTCATGCGTATTTCGAAAATTATTAACTTTGTCTACGACTTTTTGGGACAACCCTCGTATATATTAAAAAAGAACCTACCTTCATTTCTGTCAGGTTGTTCAAAATACTCTATCAAATCTTCCAGACATTTCAGGACTTCTGACAGAGTTATCCTAGACCAGGCTACTCCAGACCGACCCTCTGTTTTCAAGGTATCCAGAACACTGCAAGTACACATAACATGCAATATCTCCTCTTCTGCATTTCAAACAAATTAACTAATAAATGAAAAGTAGTTTATGAAGCTGAAATTCTCACTTGTTGAATCTGTGGATGATTGACTGGCACTTGCGTATGACACGTGCAGACCTGGACTCTTCCTCTTGAGCTCTTGAGAAAGTGAACCCATCATCCATGTGTCCTTCCACTAGCATTACAGCCTGAATTTACAACACAAGACCATTCACAATGAAAACCAGAAATACTGATAAGATATTTGAATTGATACCAACACTTACACTATATTTAACTACTTAGCATTTATCTTTCTATCAGCTTTAGCTGTTGTCTCTGAAGGCAGACTCATTGCTAGTCTAACAATAAAATTTCTAACCTTTTTTTCCTCCACTTTCCCAACCCCTTTTTTCTTGACCTCTGTTGTTTGATAGGACAGCCAGAGTCCTGTATCACAGTGCTGGATGAACACAATTGTGTCACCATATTTAATATCAGACTTTCCCATCCCTTCATCTTCAGACGTTTCCGACTGTTTCTTCTCATCCTACAAAAGTTTTCATGTGTTCATACTTCAAACATTATTTAATCATATTGAGAATTTTACATCCACATGAATGATTACATATTATTTAATATAGTCTGGAGAAAGTAGAACAATGATTACACAATACTTTACCTTGATCTGGAGATGGTAGAACAATGATTACATGTTACTTTACCTTGGTGTGGAGAAGGTAGAACAATGATTACACAATACTTTACCTTGGTGTGGAGAAGGTAGAACAATGATTACACAATACTTTACTTTGGTCTGGAGAAGGTAGAACAATGATTACATCTTACTTTACCTTGGTCTGGAGAAGGTAGAACAATGATTACATCTTACTTTACCTTGGTGTGGAGAAGGTAGAACAATGATTACATCTTACTTTACCTTGGTCTGGAGAAGGTAGAACAATGATTACACTATACTTTACCTTGGTGTGGAGAAGGTAGAACAATGATTACACAATACTTTACCTTGATCTGGAGATGGTAGAACAATGATTACATGTTACTTTACCTTGGTCTGGAGAAGGTAGAACGTGACGGCTTTTTCAGCTGCTTTGTTCCTGTGAACTGTCACCACCTGTTTGTCATGCGTAATTCCCAAATAACGTCCTGATGTCACATGACGTAAACGACACTGTTGTCCCCACTGAATGAAAGCCCCAGACCATCTACAAAAGAAAAAAATTATGGATACAACTTTATTAGATGAAGAATCAACACTATACATGTATATATTTATCAGAATAGTGAATACTGAACAACACATAATGAAAATTGTCTGACCTTTTGATTAATTGGGTAACTATTATTTGGGTAACGTATTACTGATACTGTAAATCATTTACATTTCACAAGACTTTATTTCAATGATTGCCCTCTTGGATTATCAAGGCATAATTTCGTGAACATACAAGTTTTTCACTATCATGTACTAGTATGTATTTTCACATTAAGGTATCACACCGGTAATTGACCAATCGAAATGAACTTAGTCAATTGTAGTTCCATACATTTAAAAGAAATATTTTTTTCCGTGCGCGATTTTTTTCATTTCCCCTTATTTGTTTTTCTTACATTTTGTACCCCTGATTAGGAAATTTTATCTAATTTGTAGAAATAATCACTTGTTTACAAGGGAACTATTTGCTGTGAGTTGATAAGACGACTTCCTGGGGCGCACACAGGTTGTTTACAAGCACATGGAAAACACGTGGATTTGGGGGTGGTCGTGTTTGCGGAGAAAAAAATTGAGAAAATGCCGCGTAGGGTATGATTTTTCTGGTGTCGGCAGATGTGACAGGTAACATATAACAATCCTTGCTGAATTATTGGACACGAATTTGATAAACTGATTTTTAATAAATTTTTTTCCTTCATAGGAACATATAGTGAAAATAATTACCGGTGTGATACCTTAAGCAACCACCTGAATTCACAAGAAAATTAAGTTTTTGAAAATAAAAAATGATTTACAGTACTATTGCTAACGTCAATATAGTACTCCAAGGTAAGACTTACTTAGTTTTGATGATTTCTATTCTCCATAATGACCTGGCATGGCTACACACCGCTCCAGTTTCATACATCACTGCACTGAAGTGTAAATAAACATTACAAAGTGTAAAATTGTGAAAAAGAAAATATGTGGGGGGTATACTAATATGTAAACCTTTTGTATTATGTTGTAAGCAAAGAACAAACATATTTTTTTCATTCTCATAATGTGCTTATAAAGACACCTCACATTTCACATACAATGTACATGTACAAACAAAAGTTAATTCTGCTATTTAACTTTAAAATTTTTCACCAGAGCATCTCTAACTTTTAAACCAGTAGTATACACTCCATCTACCTGAATTCATTTTCACTACCGGCTTCTGGAATAGCTAAACACTCATCCATGTGTCCATGAAAAAGCCGAATGACGTCACCACCAAATACAAACCCTGAAACAAAACACATAGTGATCATACTGTCATATCACTTATTTTCATTGGGATCTAATTTGGGGGGGGGGGGGGGGGGGGGTGTTCTTAGCAGGGACATATTCTTAAAATCAATTCCTCCACAAATATGCAAAAGTAAATATATGTACCTGAGTGACAAATTATCAACCCCAAATTTGCAACCATACACAAGAATTTTTTTTTCTCAAACCACAAATTTAAAATTGTCTCTACAGAAAAATAATTTTACTGTATAAACAATACAGAATCAAACTGTCGTGATAGGTTTTTTCACAACAACGACTTACCAACTGATTTCATTCTGTAGGCACCCGATGACATTGGGTTCACGGTCCATAGTGTTTGTTGGAATGATGCTATCACCATCGATCCACTGCCAATATGCTACAAATAAATCCCATCATATGCATGTACTTTTGGTAACAGTAAATGTAGATAAAAAGTATTGCATAGCAATACATGTTCCCTACCAGCAATATTCCATGTGAATAATTCTACATCACAATTTATGCATAATCAAAATATAAATAAATAGGAAAATAAAATTGGATAAGTCTATGTCTAATCTTGAAATTTCAATCGTATCGCTTTTGCATTTTTTAAAATTTTATCTGCTAATGAAGATATTTTTATCCTCACAAACAAAGCTTGATTTGTATCCTCAGCCTCAAGTTCTATTGCTGTGTTAGGAACAATGATCACCTCCAATATTCTTAACAATCAAGCATATGAAGAGATCAGCATTTTCACTTTTATCTAACATCTTCAACAGTCACAATTCTATTCTACCCACATTTCTGTCGCCTAAGTGTCCCCACGTGGTGTCTAGATCGCTTGTGCATTTGAATACAGTAAAAAAAATCTTGGACAAGTTGTTGGATATCAAGAAGGCAAAATGTTTGCATGATTATGATGAGTACTGAGCCCTCTATCAAAACTGAAATTTATGACCCAAGGGTTCAGGTACCAGGGTGGTTTTAGATTGGTCTTAAGACTTCAAACTTGAATTTTAAACATACAGTAGTAAATCCTATATTTCTGCTTCCTAAATCAAAGCATGATGATAAAAAGTCGGGTAAACTGAGCAGTGACATTCAGAGTGCTTACTAGTTGTCCCCCTCAGCTTCGCCGGTAAAAAACTAATGAAGAAATCATCCCTATGATTCCATTTCTCCTCTTTTTCACTTACTAGGTATCTCTCTGATGAAACACTGACCAGGATCAGATCATCTCCCACCCTAACCTTTTCACCTTCTGACCTCTGTTTGGAAGCTGGATGAATGGTCCACCAGCAGGATTCACCTACAACAAAATTCTGATTACATTCTAACATTCACAGTACTGAGTAGTCAGCTGTCTTTCTGATATCAGGACTTTTAAAACAACACATTACTACAGATGTAACTTTGTTGATTTTTAGAATATGAATTCTATAATGAACTTCCTGCAGTTCCCCCATCATTAAAACCCTGTGTTTGTAGGACACTATACTCCTAATCTTGTGTTAAGTACTATGTTGGTAAATTTGATCCCGACACATTGACTTCCACCTTAAGCCAGAATTAACGTTGGACTATTTCTTTCTGTTTATAAAACACAAAGTCTCCATCTTGTGTAGTTCAAAAGAATTTGCCAAGGTTAAAGTTGTAGATCAAACATAAACAATATGCCTTTAACCCTTGGTCTCCAGGATATGATATAAGCTCTTTGGGCCACGGTGCTCTCCTACATCTGCTCTGATAGAGATACATGTATGTCACCCAACATTAAGCTCATGATAGGAATTGGGTACACTGTATGAAAATAGAATCAGAAAAGAAAAGTCTTTAAAAAACTCCTACAGGAAAACTATGGACCTTTACTGTATCCCGCTCTGACTCCAAGGGCTACAATTGGAACAAACTGATATTGTATATGATAAATAAAGGTGCTTGAATACAATTTGGAGAAATTGTAAAATTGCTTTTAAGTCTTGAACACTTTTTTTTAATATACTGGTATTTTGCACCCTGTTTGGCATTTCTGGTCCAATAGTTCCATAAAATAAAAACTTTAAATTTTCTTACAACCACAACCTCTATCTTAATTGTCTCCTCTCAATAGTTGTTGTGTCTCTATTTACTTGTTTAAACAAATTCAAATCCATTTAGCCCAATATCTTATATCAACTTTGGTTGAAAATTGCCCAGTAGTCCTCATGAAGAGTCGAAAGTGTAAATATCCAAGGATAGTGCTGAACAAAAATATCACAATCAGAAAAGCTCGCTTAAGCTAGCTCAAGTAACCTAAAAAATCTTTTGATCAAAAGTGATTAAAGTACAATTAGCCATAAGTTTAGTGGCCAAACCAATATCAATTACTTTCACAAAAGGTAATATTACCTTGTGCTTTCTCTTTCAGACCTACATCAAAGGCTAGCTTGTCAGTAGAGGAACTGGTGGACAGACAGGACAGGTACTGTAAAACAAAAATATCCAATCAAATCCCCGTCATTTACCAGTGTATAATCATTGCAATGTCTAATTAAAAAGGAACTTCTTTGATAACATTTATGTTATATGAAAATTGAAAAAACATGAGGCCCACAGGCCTTATTGGTCACCTGAGTATTAGTTAAAAGTATTACTTGCCCCAAGGGCTGTGAAAACTATAGTAATTTTCTTGTTCAAATATCTAAGTTTAATTCTAATATCCAGCAGCAGTATGAAATACATGTTCTTAAAACACAAATGTCCCCAAAAAGTACCCATTCTGATGAAGACTTTGCATAATAAAATATGTGTTATACATGTATCAATACTATATGACTATTTTGGACCTGCCTTCGAGTCAGAACCCTTAGCTTGCAAAATTCGCAATTTTGGTACATCTCTTTCTGCTTTTTAGTTTTTATACAGTATCAGCAAAATAAAACAAGTCTTTCAAATGATAAAGATAAAAAACTATGATAATTTTAGCTAGTCCCACTCTGGAACCAAAACCCCTACCCTTGGAATCATGAAATTTAAAATTAAGGCTATCTCTTCCTTCTTCCTTCTAAATTTTCATTTGATTTTGATTTAGTATCAGTAGATGTAAAGTAGATGTTATTTAAATGTTTTACAAATAAACACTATATGCCAAGTTTGGCCTCACCCTAGAGTCAAAACCTCTACCCTGGGGACCATTTTGGTAGAAGTCTTCCTGCTCTACATGACTATGCATTTGACTTTTCTTAGAGATGTGCAGTTGTAGAGATGCTTTTTGAAAATTGGTAAATTTTTTAAAGTCCCCCCCCCCCAAAGGTTTAAGGGAGCAGGAGTCCTGAAATTTACAATTCATGTCGCCCCTGTTACAAAGATACTTCATACCAAATTAAAAAACAATTGGAAAGGTAGTTATCAAGAAGCTAAAAATGTTCAATTGTTAATGCACGACGACATGCAGTCACAGACCAATAGCAATAGGTCACCCGAGTGACTCCGGTGACCTAAAAAATGTTACATCAATATGTATTGCACTGTTTTCAAAATACTATCAATGACTGACCATATTGCTATGAAGGTGCCGGAGAAGAATTGCATGACCATACAGTAAAGTTCGATGTCCTGACTGGGCAGTCTATAAAAACATAAAAAAAAAAAAAACAATAAAACAATTCAGTACACAAGCGATTTAAATTGCTTGTTAATTAAGTCAGAATTAGCAAATGCATATAAATTTTAATTGACTGCACATACAGTAGATTCCGGAGATGTGGAAGACACCATTTCCTGCAAAGCTCTGACCGAAAGTGCCTGCTCCAACACAAAGGAACAAACCGAAATATCTGGCGGTACATCCTACAAATCACAATACAGAAAAGCTTTTATAGACATGATCAAAAACATGCTGAAGTTTTTAAACAAGAGGCCCACAGGCCTTAGCGGTCACCTGAATACTAGTGAAAAAGTATCACTACTGGTAATTCCATGGGCTATGAAATCTAGAAAAAATTTCCTGTTCTAAATATCTAAGCTAAATTCTAATGTTCAGCAACAGTATAAACAAGATGTGTTCTTAAAACTTCACGCCCTCAAAAGTGCATACAGAAAGGCTTTAAATAATAGGTGCATTAACATTAAAACATCAAAGATATGACTAATCCTAAAGTCATAACCCTGGGTTATGAAATTCAGCATTTTTTGTACATCCTTTTCTGCTATTCCTAAGTATGCATTTAGATTTTATACAGTATCAGCAAACTTTCACATACATACTACATGTATATACTAAGTTTGGCTCCACCCTGGGGTAAGAACCCTTACTCTGGAGAAAATCTTTACAATTTTGGTAAAAGACTACCTGTTCTTTCTAAATATCTATTTACTTTCAATTTAGTATCATTAGCACTAAAGAAGATGTTATTTAAGTGCTTTACACATTAACACTATATACCAAGTTTGGCCCCACCCTGGGGTCAGAACCCCTACCCCGGGAATCATGTAATTTACAATTTTGGTAGAGGCCTTCCTGCTCTACATCACTATGCATTTAGTTTTTCTTACATGTGTGTGGTTCTTGAGAAGAAGATTTTTGAAAATTGGTCAATGTTGGGCAGTTTTTGCCCCGCCCCTAGGGGAGCTGGAGTCCTGAAATTTACAATTTATGTCCCCCTTGTCCCAATGATGCCTCATACCAAATTTGAAAAGAACTGGAGTGGTAGTTATTAAGAAGAAGTTAAAAATGTTCAATTGTTAACGCACAACTACGGACAACAACCAATTGCAATATGTAATATAAACAACAGATTATATTTTACCTTGTAGTTTGTCTTCAAAAAAATGTCTGCAGTACTTTATTATATATGTCTTTTATCTAAATTTTAATAAATTCCTAAAACAAAAAGCACTGCATATGGGAAAGCATCCCCGTGCAACTAGGCACATCTATAAATGTAACTCGACTATTGGCTTCTGTGAATATCACTTCCCTAAGGTGGATAAATCAAGGTGTCAGCCTCATCAAAGGCAACAATGATTATCGTTCATCCAATTTATTAAACAGAAACACTTTTATCTTAATTAACAATAAATAATTAAATAACATAAATAAACAACCTGGTTTTCCCCCTGCTTCTACAATACTTACTAGGGTATATGGCGATAGTTAATAACATGCATAAATACTGAGTTTTCTTTCAAGAAGTGGTGTGTTATTTTTGCAAACTAAGAAAGGAAAATGTTCAATCATTTTAATAACGATATTTAAAAGTCTTGATAATGATGTTTTGTTAAAGTTTAGTGCTTCCAAGAACTTCAAAAGCATGTCATGTATTTAGTGCTTACAAATTACTCGTATAAATGCATAATACAAAGTCTTTTATCTCATATCCCAATTCCATAATAAAATTTAGTACACACTGAGTCACTTCAAATTTTTCTCTTTTCCAAAGAAATCCTGGTTGGGTATTATATTAACAATGTATGATAGAAACAGATTAGATTTATGAGCAGAACACATATAGTGAAATACATATGACATAGTATATCCAAAAAAAAAGAGAGTTAAACTAAGTATTAGTATAATGAATAAAATACAGTTGAACTTTGGTATCTTGAACATTGATATCTCAAATACCATAGATATGTCGAAGTGAGTTGAAAGTCCCAACTGCATTTTCTTCACTAGGTATTTGACCCACTGTGACAATATCTCTAACTCTTAGATATCTTGAAGTTTTTCTTGGCACCATAATTCGAGATAATGAGGTTTGACTGTACTTGTATTCTATGATGTAAAATTTGTTTTTGAAATGTTGTGATTTGCACTGCTTGAAAGTGGAGAAAGAGATTTTTAGTCCAGATTAAGGTGAATCATGGTAAAGATCTGCATTGAATGGGTCCATGGAAGGTTAAAATCTGTCCACAGTATCATGACGATACCAAACAAAGTATGTAGCTGACTGACGAGCGACAGAGTTTTGAAATGATTCTGGATTCAGGAGTAAAACAAATAAGTATAATCTATAATATAAGGTGTAGTAAACTTTAAATGATCAACAATCATTACCCAATCATTGAATCTATCTAACACAGCTTTTACACATTCTTTTCTTTGGTTAGGATATTTCGTCTACACTGCTGGTGAATTATAACTGAAAATCAATACGGATTTAATACATATGTAAAAGTGGTCAAGGCAGGAAGCTTAAGAGTAATCCAGGATATACAAAACTTGTCTTTCCCAGCTATTATATACATTTCTTGATTCCTGCTTTCATAAGACATTTTAACACTGAATCTGATCTGCAGACAACAGGGTGATTGATTAATGTTACAGCAATATAGTTATGTTCTGGCATATGGTATGATCCTAAATATCCCACCAAACAGATGCATAATCTGACATGCTGCTTATGTACAGTGGGTAATCTTATCTGGCTGATTTGCATAAAATCATGCATATGCATATCAACGGAAATTCTGGTACTTCCCTTCTGATGAATATTTTTGTGTATCTGTTAAAAGAACCAACATTTTCATCATGCCAAAATTACATAATAAACATTATTCCATAAAACATATTGAAGTATGAAGACCCACTTTATTAACTTCTAACATATCACATTCAATGACCTTCAAATGAAGTTTGAAATAAAATTTCAGAATGAATCACCACCCTTTTTCAATGGTACACAAAATTGGATTTTAACTTTTGTGTCTGTTGTCTGTTCTCCATACCTATCCAGCTTGTATACACAGAATAGCTGGCACATGAACAACAGATAATCTTGTGTGCAATACAAAATAATCTGGCATGTAAACTGTCTGCAGTAATCACAACCAGCTGATCAGCTCTCAACAACTTGCACAACACATCCAAAATGTAGCAAGCTTCCTGTCATAATCCACTAGTGGCGAAAACACCATCCTAATGTTTGTGACAAGTGACATAAACAATTCTATCACTGAATGAAAACGAATTCCAATGGGACCTATCCTAGTACGTTCCAATAGAGTACATGTACTCTTCATTTTAGACATTGATTCATAAGATGATCCTTATTATAAACATGCCAAACAATGGTGCAATCTGAAGAACTAGCCTGAAGAGAAACGTCTGTGAGACCCCTTACCCTGGGGGGCAGAGTCCGCATAAAAGGAGGGCAAGGAATACAGGAATGAAGGGAAGAGAGGGTGGGAGGAGGGAGCCGTATGCTATATTATGCCTGTCTACATCCCTAAGAGAATAAAGGAGGGAGAGAGCAAGAGAGATGGCATGAAGGGGGAAAAGGAGAAAGAAATGGGAAAGAAAGAAGAAATGGGAGAGGGAAGGATAAGAAAGGGAAATAGGAAGTGGGAGGATTGAGGGAAGTGGATAGACCGGGTCCGTTCATGCCAATACAACTTCTCTAAATTACTCACTCAACCTCATAATGAATAATAATGGTGACTAATAGGCTTCAATTCTGTTCACACCTTCATCAAAATATACAAGAGTTACCAAAATAACATGTGAAACCCATAAAAATCCTGGATCCATCCCTTAATTTCTCCAAATACTTGCTACCAGTCACAAGATCTTCTTTGATCATGATATCAGCAAGAATCTCATGTAAGTTGTCTATTTAAGAGTTGAATACATGTAATAATTTTGGTCAATGTCTTGCAAAATAAGTTAGTATATCTTTATAAATCCTCAAAAGTTGGTTTTAGCAGACACATTTTAAAAGTGTAAAATTATTAGAAACAAATGCCCTTTCAAGTATTCTGTCAAACTAATATATGCACAGATTCATAATTTTTTTAATTTATCAGATCAGACTTCTGCTTACCCCCTTCCCATTTTTTCATCAGTAACCTGCCAGGCACATTTAATTACGATGTTATAATTAAACCAAGCAATTTTAGATTCTGTATATTTTGGTGCAATCAGAGCAAATGCACTACAGTGGAGCCTTATTTATCAGGATGCTTTGGTTCCCAGCCAAATCATCCATATAAGTGAAGCATACTGTTATCTGGATTGTCTTGATTTTTGCTATATACATGTATGTGACCTTTCATACCAATGCAATAAAGAAGAATGCTGCATTAAAAATCTAGTAAGTTTTTGTATCAAAGACTTTGACATACATTGGCACAACTAATATTTGTTTAAATAAAAATAAACATTACTAAAATTCAAACACTTACCAGAGTTATATTACACAATTGCACAATACAATTGACCCTAATAAAATTAAAATTCATATATACATATGTGCACTGTATGCATGTACTATTAATTATTGATATTGTATTGTGCATTTGTGTTTTGTAATAGCATTTTTAAATTTGGTAATGTTTATTTTATCAAATTCATGATTTCTTTGTCATCGATGTAGACATGGTAGATAGTGAAAAGCATGTGATGATTTGTGAAGGGTGCAACACCGTTTAAGGCCACAATCGTAATTGTCAAAGCTAGTTTCTAATGACTGAAATCCCCTCTCCCAACCCAACTGATAAGTAATCATAATCTTAATGATTTTCAATGAAAATAGCAATTTTTCTTCTACAAGCGAAAAATGTTTCTAACACCACAACTTTATTATATATAATTCCTATATTCATCATTTATGACCATTTTGATTGATGTGTTATACTGCCTTAATATTATTGAACCGTAAGCTTGGTTAGTTATACCGTATTTACCTCTAAATATCTATGTTTACTGTGAGATATAGTCTACATGATGTCTGGACCAGTGGAATCTTTTGATATCATGCCGTCTCAAGATGTTAATCTGTTATGTAATGTGTCTCCCCCTCAAATCCATCACACTGAGCTGTCAAATCTCATACACTGTTGTATAACCACCATCACAAAACACATTCTCTGGCATATACTAGCAATATTATTATATCCTTTGTGTATTCATTTCTCACATTTTTTGGATGAAATATACAGAATTCTTGATACAAGATAATACATATACACAAACAGATGCTTTCCAGATATCAGTCTTTGCCTTTACAATGGCAAACAATGAATTCAGTCATTTTGTCATCAATTTATAGATGTACATTACAAGTTTTATACAACACTTCAAAAATCAAACTTCATAAAATTTCTTATGCATATCTAAAAACATTGATCCTAAGCTGCCTGAAATATTCCTGTAACTTTGGTAAAAATAACCACTTGGTAAAAATAACCATATCATTTTTTGGAAGATGACTTAATTAATAATATTAATCCAGAGGTTAGATTT
The DNA here is from genome assembly GCF_947568905.1 of Ostrea edulis. Classification (NCBI taxonomy): domain Eukaryota; kingdom Metazoa; phylum Mollusca; class Bivalvia; order Ostreida; family Ostreidae; genus Ostrea; species Ostrea edulis. The sequence continues at coordinate 51,761,823 of NC_079168.1, read as the reverse complement.
GAGGGGAGTCTCGTTTCTTATATAGACACTGTATTCCAACATAGAATTTGGCATCCCTATCTTGGCTCAATCGGACCATAGTTTGAAATTTGAATATGCACTTCATAGGATGCATTAATGTTACTAGATATTCTGACCAAATGAAGCCTTGTTTTTCATAGAAGACTTTCCTGAAAAACTAATACATATCTTTGACACCCTAGTCCCACTGTGGTCATGATATGAACAAACTTTAATCTACATAAAAAAATGGATTCTTTTTTCTGAGAAGTTTGCTCACAAAATATTAATACATCATATTTTTGACCTTATTGAGGTCCCACCCACTGCCAAAACAGCCACGATTTCAGTAAACTTTAATCTTAATATGTCATCATTATATTTTGTTTTCTCTGGTTTAGTGGTTGTAATGAATTGGACCACGTCATATTCTAACTCTTTCGGGTAATAGCCTTTGTTCTGAAATCTAATATGGATGGAAAGTGGAGGATACCGTATTTTGCCAAATGCAATACACATTGGTATTTAATACTTAAATTTTAATTTTTGGGGTATAATACGCAGTAAAAATTCTGACCAAACGATATTCTTGACTTTATTCTTCACGATTAATTTCACTAGAAATCTTTGTGGAAACAATATAAGTACTCAACAAAGCACAAAAATATGCATAAAGCACAGCAAAATTTTTAAGAAAACAGTAACCTTGTCTTTATGTATAGCGGTAATCTTCAATGAATATTTTCAGGGAAATAATGCTAATTTCAGCAAAGCACAAGATTTTGAAGCATTAAATTTTTAACAGACTCAATATTTTCTTTAGTTAAACTTCAAATCAATAGCTGATGTTACAAAACTAAAATCAAATTATTGAACAAGCATTCAATGTGTTGTAATCCACGCAACACGAAATGTACAAAGGTGCAATATATCGATCCCCTCGGTAATTATAAAAGGATAATAATCAAAGCCAATAATTTCATTGGTGTCTTATATAATCGGTGTAATAACAATGCTTTGGAGACGATAAATTCAAACATAACCCTCCGAATTTCACCTCAAAAGAAATGAATCAAAAACCTATAGTGGTATACAATATGCACCCCCTTCTCGCACAAAAAAAAAATCTTTCAAAAAAAGTGCATCTTATATTCAGCAAAATACGGTGCAATAATATTTTGAAATTGAGAACTTTCAAATTTACCTTACATAGTTAAAATTTGAAGCTTTAGTACAAAATAATCTGAAATAAATTAAAACTCCTGCTAGACTTGAACCCACAATCTACAGACCAGCAGTCGATATATTAACCTACTCCAGCTATCCAGTTCTAGGCAATATATATTTATATTTTCATTCATATTTCAAAAGGAAGTCAGCCATTATGATCCTTAACATTCAATTAAGTTTAACAAAACTACTCCATGTCATTTTTCATAGAGATTAGTCCAATGGTCCTGAAGAACTAAAAACATGGAAAGTTTAAGCCACAGGCAACAGATATTTCGGCCCAAGTGAGCATCAGCTAAAAACTTTCACCCATCTTAAGGTCTATAAAAGAGCTACAAGAACACTCAGAATCCAGTGCCACACAGAATGTCAAAACATTCCCATTACACTAATTTGTCTCAGGATGTTGAAGCTGACCATAACTGCAAAATGACTGGTTGTTTACTAGATGCTGTGAGCATAACAATATTTCTTATACAATTTATTTATTCATTTAGCTGCAGAATTGTAGCTCTCTGGGGAAATTCAGAGAGCTACAGTTTTCCAGCTAGTAATCATTTTGATTTCGTGACTTATACAAAAACTATTGCATACAAGATAATCAAATTAAAGAAAAAAAATCATGCTTCATTTCATCAGTTCAGAATGCATATTATAATTTAGTCTTTTTTATTTTGAAAAAGAGGACACTGAGTTACATTGCTCACCTGAGCAGTTATACTCAAGTTCACACCTGAGCAGTTATACTGAGTTCACACCTGAACAGTTATACTGAGTTCACACCTGTGCAGTTATACTGAGTTCACACCTGTGCAGTTATACTGAGTTCACACCTGTGCAGTTATACTGAGTTCACACCTGAGCAGTTATACCCAAACTCCCCCCTTTCTTTCTCTCTCTCTCTCTCTCTCTCTCTCTCTCTCTCTCTCTCTCCTCTCTCTCTCTGAAAATGTCTTCCACTACCTCTTTCTCATAGAAAATGTTTTCTAGTACCTCAGCTCTCTTGTGTTATAAAAATGCATTCGTTCAAATACCTCAATACCTCTCTCTCTCACTTCATGTTTTCCAGTACCTCAGTATCTCTCCATCTCATTGTAAAGATGTTTCCTTACTCTACTACCTCAATGCATCTCTCATTATAAAAAACATTTCTCATACCTCAATATCTCTCTTTCCTATTATAAAGATGTTTGCAAAAACCTCTTTCCTGGTGTGACAATTTCTAATATACCCAGTGTTCGAAATTAACCATAGACCGATAGACCGAGTCTATGTCAAATGACACTGGTCTATGCCAATTGTAATTGGGATAGACCAAATTGTCTATGCCGATTTTCTAGGTTTAAAGCAATATTGCCAATATATAGGGTTATCACAAAAGTCAACGTCTGATAAACGTTATGAGGAAATAAGGACACTGTTGTGGAAATGGAAAGAAAATATGCTTTCTAAATACATTAGAAATAACAATGTTTTAAATTTGTGGGGTTTATTCAATCTTGCCGTCTAAGCCAATTCAATAAGGTCTATGCCATCTTGTTTTGGCATAGACCCGTGGTCTATGCCAAGTTTTAAACCAATTTCGAACACTGTATACCCTGGCTAATATCTTAGTGTTACATTTTCATGTGGCCCACTTACCTTACTAGAGATGTTTTCCAAGAAGCACACCCGACTCCCAAACCCCTCGGCAGCCAGACATACTCTCTCTGTGGTATCGCTCTCACGGGTGGATGTCACACAGCTCAGGCAGAAAATGTCATCCTGAAAAAAAATTCTCATTTTATATAAGGTGTGAAAAATAGCTATTGCTTTTCTAAGCCATTGTATTACAGTCTTATTAAATTCTATGGTTTCTGTTGTTGATCAAAACTGTAAAATCAAAACTGCAGTCAATATATAAGTAGATATTCATAATATTGATACAGAATGGTCATAAAAACTGGATTTAAAACTGCATGAAAACAGATTAAGACAACAAATCATGAAAATAACCCAGAGCAAAATTAAGTACACAATAGATCTATACAGTAACGCATGGGATGACAGCAGTTAATAGGGCATGTGTATTAAAGGGACTGGTTCACGATTTTTGATGAAAATATTTTTCATTTTTTTATGTTAAGCATTAAAAATATAAATCTTTTAATGTTGACAGCCAAAATTTTGACCTTCTGAATGCAAGAATAAAAGCAATATTTTAGCCTTAAATATGTGTTATGTAAACAAAGACTCGAGTCTTTTTATGTATACAAACAAACAAGTGAAATATTGATTTTGTAATATAAAGCATCTAATTTTGCATAGTCACAAATTCAAACTTTTAGATGACACATTTTACCCTAAAAATGCCTGAAATGTGAAAGATATAATAAAATTAGATCAATATTCATTTCTTTTAAATTTCGTAAACAATAACATACTGCAATCTTTGTTTACAAAACAAATAATAAACTCTCTAAAATGAGCTTCTGTGATAATATATAACCTTAATTTTTATATGAAATCTTTGAAATACATTAGACAGTAGATTTTGATAATTAAAAATGAAAAATAAAATTTTGGTGAAAATCGTGAATCAGTCCCTTTAATGCTACATGTAATCTGCAGTTATAATAAAATCATATTTATATTACATGCAAATGTGTGTACATAAAAATATGGAAAAGGACTTTTAAAAAAACAAATTTCTTTATGCATTGAAATAAATCAAATCTTAATGAATAATATTTGGTATAGATGAATTTCTCACAAAAGAGCTATATCTTAGATATAATAAGGGCCTAACTCAGATACTAATATGACCAAGCAATTTTATGCAATTTCCTGTAATCTGACATCAGATATGAAGCAATTTATCACTTACTGCCTTTTTTTTTTTTTACTGAAAAAATAATTTTTTTTAGAACTTAATGTTATTTTTTTTTTTTATTTATCGCATTGAAGTACTTGATCATTGACCTTTAGATTCTTTAGAGATACAGAATAATCCTGTTCTCCAATGCATTTTTTTTTTTTTTTGGTGGAATTAAAATAAGTACAAAAATACATGTTTTCCTTAAAAATTCAAAAAATCTGGAGAAAGTCTACATTTCTGAAGTTATACCCTAGGATCACTGAGATTTTTATCTAAATAACATATATCTGAAAGATGTGCATATGTACACTCTTCATCAAAATAAACTTTGCTCTAAAAATTGTAAGTCATTTTAGCGAGTAATATCAGACTCATTACATAGTCCCTATTACAAGATCATTGAAAAAAAATTCAAACAAATACACTGTACATAACTACACATACAAAACAAAATTAAATCTATAGCAATTCGTAATAATCGAGAAGAATCTGTATTCAGTATACTGTAAATATAATACATATCTACTGTGTTAAATTCATTGTGTTAGTCTACATAATCCTGTGACTGGTAAGTCAATAAATACGAACACAAAAAAGTTGTTGCTGTGAAGAAAAACATTAATTTCTTACCTCAATTATACCACATGCAGAACTTGCCATCACTAAAATACGAAACTCTCAAGACACTAATTTGCGATCAAATAAACTTATTGTTATTGCACATGCATTGTGAAAATCCACAGAAACTGTACCACTACAGTGTAAAGTTTTCAGCTTACTGATCAATGATTGCACTCTTAATGATGTAAAATAAGAATGGCTGTCAAGCATGATTAGGTTAATGAATTATAAAAATGTGCAATCCATAAAAAAGGATCTCTTGGCAGGATTGGTGTGTTGATGGATCAAATTATCCTTGACCTTTGTATCACACTTAATATAGTCTTGAGATCAGCTATATTTAACGAACAATATGAACATGTCTACTAGCTGTAATTTTGCATTTTTCACAAAAATGAAACTGCAAACAGAAAGATATAGCTGTATTCAGAATTTTTTTTTTTGATCATTGTTACATAATATACCCATCGTTTTTACATGTGTCGATACTGTTGATTTCACAGAGTGTGATCCGATTTTTCATATCACCACACCGTGGTTTACTAAAACATATCACCATCCTCTGAAATTGATGATGTCACATTGGTATCGATACACGAATTTGTGGAGGGTGATTAACTGTGTCACAGACACGATTGTCACAGGCACTCGACGTTTTAAATATCTATAATTTAAAAAATTGTCTTCCTGTAAACATAATATTGAATATAATGTTTACAGGAAAACAATTTTTTTATTATAGATATTTAAAACGTCGAGTGCCTGTGGTGATTGTGTACACAAAAAATAATTTCCCTGTATGTAATGCGTCTTTGCTAATTAAGAATACATAGATCTAAGTATTATCATGTATTAAACATGTATTTGAAAATGCATATGGGGGTATATGATAAATTTATCATTACTGCAATAACGTGATCCAAAGAGTTGGATCATGTCTCATTGACAAGCGTAAATCATCAGACCAAACTTGATGCTTCACTTTGTGCCCCGCCCCCCACCCCCTAACTAGACGTGATTCATCTCTTTGGATGAAGTAACAGTAGTCATAACATATATGTTTATTTTCTAACTCAAGGATTGATGCTGAGCAATTTCCATTTGTCACATTCTGTTTAGGATAGGGCTGGGTTTTTTTTAAATATCAGCTCTGTTTTCAATTTGACAACAAAAATTGAGAACAAGAAGTATGAAAACAAAACAGGAACAAATTTTTTCCCCCGAATATAATATGATGAGAACCCCTAACTAACATTGTACAGTAAATATGCATGACCTTCAGGATGGTGAATGACTGATCTTGAAAACATGACTGTACTTGAGTATCTCAAATTCAGAAAAGGGGGAAGTAACTGAAGTTATTCATGCATGCAATTTGATGATTCTCAGGGATAACGCATTCTGTTTTCATATACAAAATTTAATCTTGACATCTAGGTAGGCTGCACCGATCTATTGGTGCAATGATGTATCATAATATCCTATAAGTGTACATGCTTTCATTAATTTAAATCACCAATGGCTGTTTTGATTTCCAATGAATGAAAATGAAAAAAAATGTTTAACAGCCACAGAAAATGCTCATTATGTAATTTTTGAATATGTTAAAAACAGTATGGCAGTGGCCATGCTCAAGATAAATTCAAATCCCCACATGGGGGTACAAGTATCATGGTGTGTCAAAAGTGTGGAAAAGTTACCTAAAGGTACCTTAATAATTAATTAATTCCATTTTATATTGCCCAGACATACATAGAACTTATATGTAATAGGAAACATTGGGATGAATGCACATGTGAAGAAGAAATAGCAAACATAAACTTGGGTTTGGTATCATATGTTGCACATCTGTTATCACAATGTGTTTATGACAACTCAGCCCTGTATGATTTGGGAATTTTGCATGCATTTGTGACCAAATAAATCTATTTGAAACAAAGTCAAGTTGTAATTATACTAAAGCAAAATTATATCTTATGCACAAGTATGTCAGAGTACTTCTTTTTCTGTTATACAATAATAAACTATGCTTCAAAGTGCAAGTAATTTAAACATATGATAATTTGTAATATCATTTTTGTAAAGGAGTGTTTGGTTTGAGCCAAAAATCATTTGAATTTGAATTAAAATTGATCCTTTGAACATCATTAGAAATGAATATCAATAAATATTGTATATGGAGCTAACTAAACCTAACAGTACACTTTATCATCATTCATTTATAGTATTCCAGTAAAATGTGGTAACTCTTGCAGGATTTCCACAATTATAATGAGCAATAACAGGTCTCAGCACTTTTTTTAAAACCATAATATAAATTGTGCAACAATGAACACACGAGTCTGAGGACTATCAATGAGGCACATATGTTTCCATCTTCAAGTACATTCATGTTTAAGTTTATCATGCTTAGCTTGTATTATAATGGTGCAATGACAAGACTGGTTGCCAATTTTGTTCTAAGAGTGAATTTAAATTAACATTTTGTATATATATGTATGTATTGCAGTCGCATATTGAATTTCTTAATGTTATAATCTAGGCCTATACAGATTTTTCTTGTTTTCAGTGATGTGATTAATAAATTTCTTGCATGCAATACCTCCTCTAATTTAAATGCACATGTATATATGCAAAAGAAAATTAACTACATGTGTAGTTCTGCAGAATATTTACTGTATATATATTCTCTGATTACAATGACTATACTAAAACTAGATGTGCTGTGCTCTTATTCTGAAAGTTACCTCCAACATTTCCACACAAAATTAAAGGCACCAAACATCGAGCAGTGATGTGGATGCTATCAAGGTTCTCAGACATATGGCACTTCTTGTGTTATTTGATTCCAGCAGCTAGTCTAGTGACTTGATGAAGTGTTATATCAATATATACTATATGTATGATTCTATCATATTTGACTCATATTTAGGACACGTATATTTTTGCATACATGTATATATTAAATACATTTTTTTAATACATAAATTCCATGCATTCATTTCAGAACCACAATGAAACAAGCAGTATCATGAGTATGCAATATGATTTACATACTATAAATGACATGAATTTGAATAATTCATTGCTTTTATATTCGAAGATAATTGAAGAATTAGCGTACTGTGGCCAATCAATACAACACAACAAAATAAGACATTTATTATGTCTGCTACACGTCAGAGATATGGCCAATCTAACCCCCTCATAAATATCACACGCACACTCACACATGCCGAAATAGCTTAATCAAGGATGAACTCTGACTGATGTCTTGGAAAAAAGTTTACCGTTCGCAGGAAGGAAAAATCATCCTGCTCCGAGCCCCCACCGTCTGTGCTATCCGACATGATGCCGTCTGCAGTTGACTGTCGCTAAAACATCAGACTGTGCAGTGAAATGATGTAAAATTCCTCAAAACTCTAATACTCTAGATCTACACCGTTCCGCATCAAAAAACCCTACACAGGATGTGTTTCGAGTGTAATGCGACACCTAGCGGAAAAGCAGCATCTGCAACTAATGTGCTATAAATAGAACGCCTTTCCATTACCAATAAAGTCGCTGAACCGGTTACGAGTAAATTCGTCTCCAAACAAATTTTACCGCTCTTATACTTTTGTCCACTATTTGCATGTGTCTGACAGTACATATAGTATATATTTTGTTTATGTTTTATGTAACGTTACGGCAATGATACCTACGAAATTGCAGTTTCCTGCTCCTAACACAGAATAAGAAAGCTGACTTAATTGATTAATATATAACATCGTGAGCCTGTTGAGACACTTTGAACGTCATGCCTTTCGTTAGCATTTTTAATCCGTAGAATATACTGTAAATATATATATAGGTCCTACAATAACCACTATTCTAAACAGTTATTGCAATGATCAAATGAATGTCACGGTCATTATTCTTCAATATACCTTCATACGTAACATTGATTGATTGATTAAATAATGTTCCCCCTCGAGAGTTTTACACTCATCTGGAGACGTCCTTCATATAATAAGTGATTATGAGAAATCACTTCAGGCGCGGATCCAGAAATTTTTTCATGGGGGGGGGGGGGGTCGAACCTTTTCACAACTGAAATCGAACCCGTGCTATAATGTTCAACCCTTTATTTTCCAACTCTCGAAGGAAACGCTTTATATAATCACTGTACCACGCGGGCGACCTTTTTGTCATGTATTGATGTTTTCTGGTAGGAAGTGTTATTTAGCTAAAGAGACTTGACTGAAATAATCTTCGTTTTCCTTGCCTGAAAAATGATTGTACAATTTCCTTTTGGTCAATTTCTAATGAATGGTGAAGATGCATTAGTGCAAGCCCAGTCAATCTGTCCTCTTGCATAGTACTGCGCATGTAACTCTTGATGCGTCTTAATCCAGAAAAGGATCTTTCGGCCTCACATGTTGTGATAGGTAAAACACATCCAATGTGAAGAATAATTTTCACCTTCGGGAAAACGTCCCCATCTACAAAGTTGAAAAGATTGAGCAGATTGTAGAGCTTGTCTGAAGTTTCTTTGCTCATGTTAACACAATAACGTCTCCAATCTCTGAGTTCTTTCTCCAAGTCCTTTACAGAAAGACAAGGCAGGTCGCTCCCCCAACATATTAGTTCTGAGGCAAGTTTGGACAATTCCTCGTGTGAAATAGTTGTCACATTGGCAGGCAACAAAGAGCATATCGAATATGCCCCCAGATCTTCTTTCTGAAACCTCGTATTTAATTCACTGAGGAAAAAGTCCAGAAATGGAATGGCCACGACAGATCTATAATAATCTCTTGGATTGCTTGTGGAGACATTTTCTCCGTGTTGCTGCTTGGAGCAAACCCTTGGGGTTTTAATCACTATATCAAGGTCGCCTGCAATTTGTTTTGCATCTTCAAAGCAAGACTCCAATTCGGTATCTACCGCTCTACGAATTTCTTTGATCCTATCCACGTGTTCCTCAATTAACTTACTTGCAGTGAAAATGGCAATATCTCTTTTTCTGAAGTTTGAGAGTCAAAGGCTTTATTGTATCTAGGACATACCTTACAAACACAAATGTTATCAACACAGAGAAGGACGTCATCGAAGCCAAAGGCCCCTGTGCGGTCACTTTAGTTTGTCTATCCCAAGACCAGTCTTCACTGGTACTTTCATCAAGGTTTTGTTGAGAATGTGACATTTGATGACGAACTTGTACATAGTGTATAACACATCAAAGCAGATATAACGCTCAACCCACCTAGTCTTACAGAGTCCAACTAGTTTCTTTCTGGAAAAATCTACAGACCCATCATTTTCTATAATAGTCTCAAGAAACCCTTGTCGTTTAGGGGAACTATCAAAGAAAATAAACACTGAATTAAGGACATCTATCATATTCCTCACGAGGGGTAATTTGCAGGCTGAAGCGATGATCAGATTCAATATATGACTCCGACAGTGTGTGTACAAAGCTAATTGGTTTAGAGACTTGATTCGTCCCTGACACCCTCGTTTTTCCGATGCCATTGCTGCTGCACCATCGTATGCTTGCCCTCGCATGTTCTCAATCGGAATTGCAAGCAAGCGGAGGATTTCAATAAGTTTATCAGCAATTGTTTCCCCAGAAGTTCTGCCTATATTTGCAAAGTCAAGAAATTCCTCCTTAATGATGGCAGGGTGTTCTCTAGTATCTAGAAATCTGAGACACAAGACTAAAACTTCTTTGTTAGCGTACTTGTCAGTTACCTCATCGGCTATGATGGAATAAAAAACCCTCCCTTGTAAACCTTTCAAACTTCTTACCTGTGATGTAATTTCCAATGAGTTGGATAACCTCATTCTGAATGGTTTTGCTGGTATATAAGGCATTCTTTTTTGCTTTTTGTAGATGAGACCAGAGCTGCTCATCATGCTTTGCCAACAGCTGTAATATTGCCAGGAAATAACCTTTATTTGAGGAATCACTTGTGGTATCATCTTTGTGTCCTCGGAGAGGAATATTTTGTTTCCCACAAAGAATGATCGCATCTACTATTTTCTCAAGCAACTTTATGTTGTGTTGATACTGTGCCTGATTTTGCTGATTGAGTTTATACGGAAGAGACGAAGATGGCACTTCGGATGTCATCTTGGTTGTGTGATAAACAGATTTGGCACTCTTGTGGTGTTCTGAATTTTGATGCTTTAAAAGGGCAGATGTTTTTCCAACGGCTTTCTTATACGCAGTAAAAGGTTGCGTAACAAATGCATTTTGATGTTGGACATCTGACTGAGGGAACATGACACAAAACTTACACAGACCGACATTTAACAGTTTGCTGAAGGTCAACCATGAAAACTGATAATTCTTCCAAGAAGATTGAAATGATAAAGTCTTTTTTAGTTCACGCGTATTCGTTGTTTGAGCACGACCTGTTTTAAACTTGGCGACATCGTCTGGCAAGGGTTGATTCTGAATATAACTTATCTTTTCAGCTGAGGACATTGTGTTCAACTATATTGCACCTGTTACAATTTTACCAAGATCAGAAAAATACGAATCGTCAAAAGATGTTTTATCTTTATCATGTTCTGTTGTCTTAATAAATTCATTGTCATCAGATTTAATATCCGTCTTTTCATTTTGTGAGTCCATGGTGATTTCCGGGGTATCATCTGAATCAATACAAAGTTTTGACTTTTTATGGGCAGGCTCCTTCATTTCATTGGATTCAGTAGGTAAAACTGGGAAACAAACCACAAAATGATTTGGTGACCGATTGTTTGGGTTGCTATTTTCAGTGTGTGACCACATGATGTAGATGGGAGAACCCTGACGTACCTTTTCATCTGAAAATGGCTTTATTTCTTGATGAAGAAAATGTCTGTTTACAGCAACATTTTGTATTGTTGGATAAATGCTATATATTGGATGATTCAGGGCATTTGCCGCTGCGAAAAAATGAATCAAAGAACAATATTCCCCTGATTTGATTGAATTTAGAGTTTCATTCTGAATCGACTTGAGAAAATTCCCCGGTACAAGTGATCTGTCCGATACTGACGTCTCCACAACATTTTGTACACTTGTGGGGTGAGAAAACATCTTGTCGTGAGTTGCCTGTGACGCATACTTTCTCGAATTTTTTATAAGTTCTAATACGGTCATGACACGAAGTTCGATATGTCTCTCTTCATGACCAAAAATGGCTTTAGAGAGGGCCCTATAGAAGCAATTGCCATTCCCGTACACTTTCACAGGACAAATATCTACTCGGCCATCTTCTGGATATTTTAAAGCGCCTCGACAATTTTGTCCAGATTACCATCGCTGGGCAATATATCGGACCTCATTACACTCAGATCATAGGTGTAGTCTTTCTTGCAACTTGCGTATCTTAAAGATACATTGTGCTGCAAGGCTTGCCAGCCTTTTGCTGCTGCTTTCAGTAAAGAAGCATGTAAAATATCAAGATCCCTTTCACCCATGATATCTTTTGCATCTATTACTAAGCAAGTGTTAAAATTGGTAGGAAATGATAATCGGATTACTGTGAGAGAATTCTATTAATATTTACTTAGAATGATAAGCGAATACTAGTCTGTCACATTGAGTCTGAAGCAGAGCTATACTAAAGCCGATGACTTTATGACGATGCAGTAGCATAATGACAAGATTATGATGTCAATCACTCGTAATAGGATATTAAACAAATCGTTCCTGTTTAGATTCGTTTAGAAACTCGAATAACATTTGTGATTTGATTCTAACCTCATACTAAGAAAGTTAATTCAGAAATATTTACAATATAATAACAGTCAACTCATTTTTCTTATAAATCGTTATATTGTAAAAAAAATTTTATCTTTGCAAATTTCGGGGGGGGGGGGGTCCCCCCCCCCCCCCCCCCCCCCCCTCTAGATCTGCGCATGCACTTGCACTTCATGTTAACTGATTATTCAATTCTGTAATCAGAAAAATCAATCAATATATGTTGCATAACAAATTTACATGTAAAAATGACTGAAGAATATTTGTCTTTCATTGATTCAATAGATTAGGCCTAATCGTCTGCATTCCGAGTTCGATACACATGTAAATAAACATCACGGTGCATAAAGTTCACACTCTTCCACGTACAATGTATGTGTAGTTTTCTTGGACTGTGTTTTAAAAGCAGTTGATATGATCCGCCAACATCAAACTATATACTTGAAGAATATTTTTCAAAATAGACTTGGAATACCCTACCATCTAACCTTTTTCGTCAGCAAAAAACATGTAGGCCTAGTCCGTTTTGGCGATTACCATGATAGTGTTATTATTTTCGAGGATGACGCAGGATAACTTCCTCGGTTTCGAATCTTGTTTGGAATATAAAAGCTTTGGCTAACGCCTCAGTTTTTATATTTCAAAACAACATTTCGAGACCGAGGAGGTTTATACTGCAACATCCACGAAAATGTGAACTTCATTTCTTAAAGATGTTGGAATAACAAAGTAGAGACAACGTCAAGAGATGCATTATATAAAGGGAACAAAATCTGGATATGACACTCGAGCAAGCCTTCAAATTTGTCGAAGCCATTAAAGAAGTTGGGAAGCGTTCAGCATCACACCTTTTTGACTCACTAGGAGCGGAAATCACCCTAAGTTCGTAGGAGAAATGCTAATATCGCAAAGGACACAAAAAAGAATGACAACAAACTAGAGCTATGTGGTTACTGCAGGAAAAAAGAACACCCCAAAAAAAAATGCTTAATGAAAAAAATAATGTTTAGCCTATGGACATCGTTGTAACAATTGCAACCGTGAAAACTACTTCGAATCCGTATGCCGGAGTAGTCAGAACAAAGTTAAAGCGAAACCAAATGAGGAGTCCGAAAGTGCCGTTTTTGACTCGCTTTGTGCCGCAACAGTTTCTAAGCAAGGGACGAAAGTTATGAGGATGAAGATGACTATAACCAACTCATGTCCGTGGACATATTCTTGATGTGGTAGTTACCAGAGAAAATAGTCATGTTCTGCAATCAACACCAACTGTGGACGATCATTTTATTTATGACTTTAGAGGCTTGTCATCTGGCGATCACAAAGGCATAGCTTCTTTGATTCACTTATGCAAACCACCGAAACAGCGCAAAACAGTGAGTATTAGAAAATTCCGGAAAATTGATATTTGTGAATTTGTGAAGGACATTAAGGAGTTATTCACACCGAGTTCTGATAATCTTAGTCTTAAAGATCTAGTTGATTTCTATCATGAGGGCGTTCGGTCGACTGTTGAAAAACATGCACCAGTGCAAACCAAAACAATTACTATACGACCAAACACGCTAAAGGGGAGAAACGCAAAGCCGAAAGGGTTTGGAGACGAACCAATTTAGAAATACATCGTCAAATTTACAAGGAAAAGTGTCTCCAAATCAGTAAACTGCTTTTCAAAAGTAAAGAGGATTATTATTCAAAAGACATATTGGAATGCGGAAACGATAGAAAAAAAAGTTGTTCAAACTTACAAACAAAGTCCTTGGTAATAACAACGAAATTATTTTACCAGAGGCTGATAATGACCGGTCTTTGTCGAATGATTTTGGAAACTTTTGGGGGGGTAAAATTCAAACTACCCTGAGTATCAGAGAAACTTTACAATCTCAAAACGATACAAATGGAAATTCCGCTGAGGTTTTATCAGCTGATGTAAAATTTACTGGTAATCTGTTATTTGACTTTTCTCCGACATCTCCTGATGAAATTAGGAAGCTTCTGATGAGTTCACCCTCTAAGAGCTGCGAAATTGGTCCTATACCAACATACCTATTAAACCAATGTATAGAAAGCTCATTCCGATAGTAACTTCTTTAGTCAACAAATCTCTTAGTGATTCTTCTGTTCCAAACATCATCAAACAGGCAACTATCCGATCACTCTAAAAGAAACCTGGATTAGATAAGGAAACCCTGAAAAACTAGCGTCCCGTTTCAAATCTCCCTTCTGTGTCCAAAGTTGTTGAAAAAGTAGTTTCGGCAAGAATTGATAGTCATCTAAACGCAAAAAACTTAATGGATAGTAAGCAGTCGGGGTACCGGTCTGGACACTCAACCGACACTGCTTTATTGAAAGTGCATCACGACGTAGTTACAGCGTTAGATAATAATTGTTGTTGTATTCTTCTGATGTTGGATCTCTCAGCCGCATTTAATGTTATTGACCATCAGATTCTTTTTCAACGAATTGACTATACGTACGGTATATCTGGGTCATATCTTGAATCAGGTCGTATCTGACAGGTAGACGTCAGTGTGTGACCATTGGTTCTGAATTATCGGAATCCCAGGAAATAAAGACTGGCGTCCCGCAAGGTTTCGTTCTCGGGCCTTAACTTTACTGTCTGTTTAGTAAACCCATCGGTCATATATGTGATATTCACAATATGAATTATCATTGCTACGCTGATGACAGTCAGATTTATATCACGGTTAAACCACGTAACAGCCGTGATGATATTTCAGTACGACTTGTGGCATGTCTAACGGATATTCACAACTGGATGGATTCAGACCTAGTAAAGCTGAATCAGGACAAAACAGAACCCATGGTGTTCGTTCCGAAACGAAATATATCTGAAAATCTTGACTTTCACATTTCGTTGGGAGGAAACATTATAACTGAGGCCGATTGTGTGAAAAATCTTGGGACAGTTTTTGACAAGTCACTTACCATGGACAAGCAGTGTAGTTCCGTTGCAAGATCATGCTTACTCCTCCTAGGCACCTGATCCCACCTCTGGTGTGTCCAGGGGTCCGTGTTTGCCCAACTATCTATTTTGTACTGCTTATAGGAGTTATGAGATTGATCACTGTTTGTTATTTTCACCTTGCATGCATATCCGTCGAATAGATAGCATTCGTTCATTCATCTCTGAGGTCGCATGTAAGATACCTGTGAACTCTTTGGCAACACTGGGATTAGATATGGAAATGCCCTATTATATGGAGTGAACAAGCAATACAGGAACAAACTTCAGCGTGTACACAACACTGCTGCCACGGTGGTAATGCGGACAGGAAAATACGAAAACATTACGCCTGTTCTGATCCAAATGCATTGGCTTCCAGTCGAGTACCGTATTCAATACAAAATTCTGTTGTATGTTTACAAGTGCCTTCACAACCTTGCTCCTATATATTTTTCAGAACTGATAGCACCACACACACCGGCGAGATCGCTAAGATCGGAATCAACCTGTCTGGTTGCAGTCATGTAACCAAGACACGAAGACCTTTGGAGAGAGCAGGTTTGACATGGCGGCACCAACACTTTGGAACGGTCTGCCATGTGGACTTGGAAATGTACGTGCAAACTCCACTGTTTTAAAGGAAATTTTAAAAAAAAATGCATCGAGGGCACACTACTGTGACAGGGCAGACACTATTGAAGAGAGCTTCTTTCAGGCTTGCGAGTGGTTAGATCTATCTGGGAAACACGGAATAACATTAAACCTAGAGAAGTTTACATTTGCCCAAGATACTGTTGAGCTTGCCGGATTTCAGATTACAAAAAATAATGTGCGTCCATGTGAAAGATACATACAGGCAATCTTAGACTTTACTTCTCCAAAGAACATCACAGACGTTAGATCATGGTTTGGGCTCATTAACCAGGTTTCGTATGCTTTCAGTATAGCATACCGATTCCATTTTGTTTGGACTCTCAGTTGGAAAATCTTTTCCAAGAGGCAAAGGCATACATGCCAACTTTCCCGATTTGTGCGGGATTCTCCCGATTTGAAGCAGTTGAAAAGGCAAATTCCGATATCCCGATCGGGATTGCAAAAATACCCCGAAATCCCGATTTTCTAAAAATATCTCCCATTTTACGACAACAAACCCCCATTTCCAACCGGAATTTGAAATCCCGCGTCATTTCTGAACTCCATCACCCATAACCTATGTATACCGTTACCCACTACCCATAACCTATGCATACCGTTACCCATTACCTATAACCTATGTATACCGTTACCCATTACCCATCTGTACCGTTACCCATTACCCATAACCTATGTATACCGTTACCTATTACCCATAACCTATGTATACCGTTACCCACTACCCATAACCCATGTAAACCGTTACCCATAACATATGTATACCGTTACCCGGGCCTTAATTTACTTTAGGGGTCCCGGTTCTTTAGGTTAGGGTTCAGATTGGGGTTAGGGTTAGGGTTGGGTTAGGCTTAGGTTAGAAGAACGCGGTATTTTGGTTACCAAATACCGTTCCTTTTACGACTTTTTTTCGGGAACGCGGGAAAGTGTTTCTTTTTTGCGGGGATTGGTTTCTTTTCTGAGGTAAATGTACCTTCCCGATGACTTTTTTTTTCGGGAACGCGGTAAAATGGTAACTTTTTTGCGGCAAATTTTAGGGAGCCAGACCGAAAATTTTCTAAGTCAGACTTTTTTTCGGACCTTTTTACATGTTGAGTTTTTTTCACGTTTTAGACCATTTCAAGTCATTTTAAACATGTTCTGTGTTACGTTTTTTTTCCTGATGATTTTTCCCTCCTGTACCGGTTATTAATCTGTGAAGTAAGTTAATCATGTATGTCAATGAATATGACTGGATTTTGTTGATATGATATCAAACTTTATTTTCGAGTTGACAGATTTTTTTTAAAGACTGCCGTTTATTTCATTTTTAGGTTTAAACATGGTAAAAAAACACCGTAGAGCAAATTTTTTTCATGATTTTTACCATTCATATGCTTGACCTTTTTTAACTGTTTAATTTACTGTTGCATGTTTTAAATATTGAATGGCATCATTTTGCATTATGAGATCAATATAAGTCTGATATCATCATTAGTATGAGTTCCTGAATAAAACATTCTAATGGTAAGAATTTCTGTTCCTCCTGTTATTTTGATAACTTGCGTTTACCTTCTAATGTATATCATATTTCTGTCTTGTTGCTCTGTTCTGTTAGAGTTTATATTCAATATTATCAAATAAACACAAATGTTCAACTATTGTTTTATTTCTCTCTTGGAAATAATGAATCAAAATAACAATGGTCACCATGTCTAATGGCAAATGGTCAGTGAGTCTAATGGCAAATGGTCAGTGAGTCTAATGGCAAATGGTCATTGAGTCTAATGGCAAATGGTCAGACTAATTTCCATTAGACTCACTGACCATTTGCCATTAGACATCGTGACCATTTGCCATTAAACCCACTGACCACTTGCCATTAGACATCGTGACCATATGCCATTAGACCCACTGACCATTTGCCATTAGACATCGTGATCATTTGCCAATAGACTCACTTACCATTTGCCATTAGACTTCGTGACCATTTGCCATTAGACTCACTGACCAATTGCCATTAGACTCACTGACCATTTGCCATTAGACATCGTGACCATTTGCCATTAGACCCACTGACCATTTGTCATTAGACATCGTGACCATTTGCCATTAGACTCAATGACCATTAGCCATTAGACTCACTGATCATTTGCCATTAGACATGGTGACCATTTGTCATTAGACCCACTGACCATTTGCCATTAGGCATCGTGAACATTTGCTATTAGACCCACTGACCATTTGCCATTAGACATCGTGACCATTTCCCACTAGACTCACTGACCATTTGCCATTAGACATCGTGACCATTTGCCATTAGACTCACTGACCAATTGCCATTAGACTCACTGCCCATTTGCCATTAGACTCAATGACCATTTGCCAATTGACTCACTGACCATTTGCCATTAGACATGGTGACCATATGCCATTAGACTCAATGACCATTTGCCATAAGACTCACTTACCATTTGCCATTAGACTCACTGACCATTTGCCATTAGACTCACTGACCATTTGCCATTAGACCCACTGACCATTTGCCCTTAGACATCGTGACCATTTGCCATTAGACATCGTGACCATTTGCCATTAGACTCAATGACCATTTGCCATTAGACATGGTGACCATTTGCCATTAGACATGGTGTCCATTTGCCATTAGACATCGTGACCATTTGCCATTAGACTCAATGACCATTTGCCATTAGACATGGTGACCATTTGCCATTAGACATCGTGACCATTTGCCTTAGACATGGTGACCATTTGCCATTAGACTCACTGACCAATTGCCATTAGACCCACTGACCATTTGCCATTAGACATCGTGACCATTTGCCTTAGACATGGTGACCATTTGCCATTAGACTCACTGACCAATTGCCATTAGACCCACTGACCATTTGCCATTAGACATCGTGACCATTTGCCATTAGACTCACTGACCATTTGCCAATAGACATGGTGACCATTTGCCATTAGACCCACAGACCATTTGCCATTAGACATCCTGACCATTTGCCATTAGACTCACTGACCATTTGCCAATTGACTCACTGACCATTTGCCATTAGACATGGTGACCATATGTCATTAGACCCACTGACCATTTGCCATTAGACTCACTGACCATTTCCCATTAGACTCAATGACCATTTGCCATTAGACTCACTGACCATTTCCCATTAGACATGGTGACCATATGCCATTAGACCCACTGACCATTTGCCATTAGACATCGTGACCATTTGCCAATAGACTCACGTACCATTTGCCATTAGACTTCGTGACAATTTGCCATTAGACTCACTGACCAATTTCCATTAGACTCACTGACCATTTGCCATTAGACATCGTGACCATTTGCCTTAGACATGGTGACCATTTGCCATTAGACTCACTGACCAATTACCATTAGACCCACTGACCATTTGCCATTAGACATCGTGATCATTTGCCAATAGACTCACTTACCATTTGCCATTAGACATGGTGACCATATATGCCATTAGACCCACTGACCATTTGCCAATTGACTCACTGACCATTTGCCATTAGACATGGTGACCATATGCCATTAGACTCAATGACCATTTGCCATTAGACATCGTGACCATTTGCCATTAAACTCACTGACCATTTGCCATTAGACATCGTGACCATTTGCCATTAGACTCACTGACCATTTGCCAATAGATATCGTGACCATTTGCCATTAGACCCACAGACTATTTGCCATTAGACATCCTGACCATTTGCCATTAGACTCACAGACCAATTTCAAAGTGAAATCTTACAAAATGTCCCCCTGCAACCAGGCAGGGCACCTGTTATTGTTTACATGTATTAACATTCAGGAACATCTGCATTTATAGAATCATTAAAAACACACCACACAATACCCTGTTATGTTTATTTCGGATTCACTCTTCGTGAATCTATCAACCTCATTTTCGGAAAGTTTTTGCGTGATAAATGTTCAGAAATATGCTGCCTTGCATACGTGGCACTGACAAAATTTTTATGGCAACACCTCAAATATTTGCCATGTCGAGTTTTTGTTTGGTAATGCTTCCTGAGAAGCCCCCCCCCCCCCCCCCCAGCTTAAGTCCTTCTCGTCTACCACTTGGAAGCCGCACCCACGCCTGTGCTTTCCTTTCGCCCCTGGGAGTGGCCTTCTTAGTATAGGTTTCTGAGAAATGAAGCTAAACGCAAAACTTAACCAAAGTCACTGAAGCATGAAATGTAGGTCAGAGAGACCCAAGTGTTGCTGAACTGTGTTGTACTATACAAGAGGACTGTGGTGGTGAAATATCACTGATATATTAAAATAGGTTTCTGAGAAATGGAGCTAAACGCAAAACTTAACCGAAACGGGACGTACGTACGTACGGACGGACGGACAAGGGTAACACTATATGCCCCATTCACTTCGTGAAGCGGGGCATAAAAAAAAAAAAGCCGTTACTACAAGTTTACAAGTTTTACAAGTTTACTTACATTGCTTGCATATATGCCTGCTTATAGGCTCTTTTCCTCTTAGAGGGCAGAAGTAGGGCACTGGGGAATGCCTTCATCATGGCGTTCTCCACGGTGAACGGCTCCCTCAGTGTTTTGCCCTGGCACTGTCGAATGGTACATTTATTTCCTCGTCGTCGAACGTTCTCTGTCTTGAGTTTTTTGTCTGTGATAAATACAAAATACAGATAATACAGACAATAGTGACATCAACATCCATATCAGTCTCACCTCCGTTAGAAACAGGTGTGGGTCTCTGGAGATCTCGGAACGGTATGATCAGATCGCGGACTATTATATTTACTAACGGTTGAAAATATATATCAATTAGACCCACTGACCATTTGCCTTTAGACATCGTGACCATATGCCATTAGACCCACTGACCATTTGCCATTAGACATCGTGATCATTTGCCAATAGACTCACTTACCATTTGCCATTAGACTTCGTGACAATTTGCCATTAGACTCACTGACCAATTGCCATTAGATTCACTGACCATTTGCCACTTCCACAATCTTATTCTCACTTACATTTTCAAAGAGAAAAATAATTCTTATTTGGATGTACCTGATCAATTTTAGAGCCATATTTCTACTATGAAATCTTTATTTCCAACCGACCAAATATAGAAGTTTTTTGGACTGTTTTATACTGCACCATCCATCTGTACAGTCTTAAGTATTAAACTCACGTTGCTATTTATTTTGTGAGTTCCATATAGTATTGGTTTATCACACCGGTTATGGGTACCATTTTAGATCATTTGCATGCGTTATTAAGTGGCAAATATCCACAGATAAATAAGAAAAGGCGACTGAAACGTGTGACAGACGACGTTTGGCGCCAGATCTCGGCAGCTCTTCAACGGGGTGACGTCACATGTTCGATCCTCTCGTGTGACGCAATAGCTATCATGACGTCACAACTGCTGCTCATATTTGAAGAATATGTAAAGTCTGTTAATAAATTATCGCATTTCCCAAATATACAGTCTGCCAAAGATATGGTATTTTCGTAAAATACAGCGAAATCCCCCGCACTGGCACTGCACACAGTGAAATTTGTCCCGCACCAAGGGGGTTAATAAGATTTTTATTCTAATTTTAAAAAGCATATCATGATAAAAAAAAGAACGCCGTTACTTACAGTAGATCTACCCGTAGTGGCTAAGAATTAAGTGTTTGCACGCTACAATTGCCAAAAGATATCTATCTTACCACTGAAGGCCATAACTGAACATCCAGATTGACAAGCGCGATTTCTTGTGCCATTTTTGGTTTTCAAACGACTGAAAAGAAGAACGCCGTTACTTACAGTAGATCTACCCGTAGTGGCTAAGAATTAAGTGTTTGCACGCTACAATTGCCAAAAGATATCTATCTTACCACTGAAGGCCATAACTGATATGACATATTCCACCAAATTAGCATAAATGTCCGTCAATTTTTTCCCCTCCGTATTTAAAAATAAATATGCTTAAAAAGTAAAGAATGTTGTTAATTACAAACTTGAATGGACTAGAGTTAATTATAAAATCAAAAATATTTTGCCACGCATAAATTGTTAAAATTATTTTGGTATAAGAATGTTAAAAATATGAGAAAAATTGACAGAATTAACTCCCGTGAGAAGTGGTACCCAACTTCTCGGGTACTTTATTTAAACTTACATAAGAAAACAAGGGGCGATAAAAATGTAACATAAAATGTATGTTCTTTTACTTAATCTTTATAAAAAAAATTGCAAACTATTTATGAAAACAAATTATACAAAAGTAAATTCAAAGTAAACAGTTTTTGTAACTTTCGTTCTGTCAAACATACTGACGTTAGCACTAATGTACATATGTATATAGAGATGTACTGCAAAACAATTTGCTTTGATTGTTTTTCTGGAATTAAGCATTAAAAGTCATAATCTAATTGTGGAACAGATTTTATCTTCTTTAAACAAAATATCTGACTTAAGAAATTACATTGATATTTGGTCTAACATCATTCTGTCAAATTCTACTCGACACAATGTGACATAAGCACACTTCTTTACCAAACCATTGTAAGAGTTGTGGTTCTTTGTTATTATTACAACTCTCCCTGCAAGGGGTGTTGTAATGGGATTTTTCAATTGCATGGCAGGTTGAGTGAATGCAATCTAACTAAAATTAGATGTTGGATCCGCTCGCATACTCGAGTATGCAAGCAGATCCAACATCTAATTTCAATTAGATTGGAGTGAATGAGGTATCTAGACTTATGTAAAACTTCAAGCGATAGACTTTCTGTCAAAATTGCTGACGTTAGCAACATGTGACGTTAGCATAAGAAATCGTTCTATTTGTACGAAATCGTACGTCAAACTACCGGTTTATGAATTCAAAGACTATTTTATTGCAATAAAAACTCGTCAAGGGAAACTATTTATAGTCTATCATGATTTACATCACTGCGAAAAAGTTCCGCAAGGTTTTGTTCCGTCAAACAATAACATTAGCATAAAAAAAGTTCCGTCAAGAACTGACATTAGCATTGACAGAAAATAAAAAATTCGGGGTCATTATTAAAGCACAACAAACATTGGTCTCGATGTAATGTATATAGATTACATTTTAACCTTTCATTAAGAGAGCCATGTAGTTAAATAATTTCATAACTTGTTTAGTAAACAGAAGATTTATTAATTGCTAATGTCATTTTCCGTCAAGTGTTCCGTCATAAAAATGTGATGTTAGCAACCGTTTTTAAAAAAAATGAAATTAAAAGTGAAAGAATACTTTTATAATTTTATCTTTCATATTTTCTTGATCCTGAGTGTTAATATTTCTAGATACCACAAAAAATTACCAAAGTTTGGCAATTTGAAAAGACATTCCCAATGGGAGTCAATACAAGCATTTTTCATGGAACATGTCATAATCCAAATTAAGGGTGACGGACCTAATTCGTTTCTACAATAGAGATTTTATTCAAATTTTGATATAAGGTAAAGCATGCATTAATGAGTTAAAATCAATGAAAAAAACAAATGAAAATCGTATTTGATTTTCAGCGGGGGGCGTTTCAAAAGTTGGCTATGAAGTAGTCGTAATTGCAAAGGAAATATAGGGAAATTTCCAATGTGCAATATAAAAGTTAAAATTAAAAAAAATTCTACAATAGAGTTTTAATCCAAATTAAAGAATGATTTTAAAAAGACAATAATCTTACTAATTGTAAGAAAAAAAGTATGGGTCATCGGCAATTCTTTTTCAGGGGAGCATGTCAAAGGACGATTTTTGGGCAGTTTTCAAGGAAAATGACATTAAATAAGAAATGGATAGGTTTTCTACTTTTAGTTTCATACTTTTCCTTTATACTAAATAATCATATGGATTAGGAAAAAGTTCACCAATCATATGTAAACACTGAGTCATTGCATGATATTCCAGGGGTGGTGTCAAAATATGTAATGTATGAACTGTCACAAATTCAGTAAATCCGATATATAGAGCTCAGTATGCAGATTAAGACAACGGATTTGTATATAGTGTATATGTAATGCGCACATTTTGTTTTCATTTTCTTTATCTTTAACGTTTCTAAATAAATTTAAAAAGTTCAAATGTTTGAATAAAAGCATACATATTTTATACTGATAAGAGATCAAGTACATGACTTATCGTACAGTTTCAAGATAGGATCTAACATGTACTTCAAGTGTCATCATCATTTATAAGATTTTTCTGATGAACACTCTCAGAAACAAAATGGACTTTTATTCCCTGAAACATTTTTATAAGTTAAGCTTCAGAGTAGCATAAATTTATTTTAATAAAGTAATTCTTACATTTCTGCATGTACTTGTATTGAATGTAAATGCATATACATGTTTATGTAATACGTGGTACATGTTGATTGGCAATTGCAATCTCAGACATGAGTAACTAAAGCATTATTCTACCTGAATGTATTTTTCTCTATATCAAAAGATGCGATAAGCCGACTATTTTCACCAAAGTATATGTATCTCTGCCGTGTGATCGGTTTTATGCTAAGATCTGCGCTAGGGTGATAGTCTTCAAACTATTCACCGGCAGCATCGATTTTTCGCGCAATTCGGCATTGTGACGTCAAATACAAAGCCCAGCGGCGTATTCAACGTCACAACTATAGCAGCTATTCCCAACATTATTATATACTTTCAATTTTATCTCTTCTTTTTTCTTTAAAAGTTTGCGGGCATATATCACACGATATATGCCCGGAAACATTCCGGCCCGCAAACATTACGTCACAATAAAATTTCTACGCCGTTAATTTTCAAATTTTTCGTGTTTTTCATCTTTTACTCAGTTAAACCGATAAAGTTATTGTTAAAAATAAAATTATTGTTAGTTTCTAAATGA
Source organism: Ostrea edulis (assembly GCF_947568905.1). Lineage (NCBI taxonomy): Eukaryota > Metazoa > Mollusca > Bivalvia > Ostreida > Ostreidae > Ostrea > Ostrea edulis. Next base: position 51,736,868 of record NC_079168.1, on the reverse strand, counting down.
AATTGAAAGTATATAATAAAAAGGTTATAAACTTTGTATGGGAAATATGATGACCTCGTTTTTTGTCGCGAACGGACCTCGCACGCTTGGTCCGTGTACGCGCCAAAAAAACTCGGTCGTCATATTTTCCCATACAAAGTCTATAACCTATAATTATGACGGAACGATTTGCTTTGTTGTCAGAAGAGGAATTATTCTGTTTTGGTATAATAATAAAATATCTATCCAATGAGTAGGGGCGATAGCGTGTTTATTGTCAGCCGAGAGAGAAACTACCCCCCCCCCCCCCCCCGACCTTGCCTCTGTTCTTCCGTTGTTGTTGATTGATACGATTTTAGTCATTTTTTTCTGTGTAGTTTTAGTGAAAGGTCGAAAGATTTCAAAATATAATTCTACCCTCTTTTCCGTAGTTGGTTGTAAATAGAAATTATCGTCGGTTTTTGATTAATACGCTTCTGGTGCATGCCGTAAATCGTTAATACTTTTGATTTCCATAAGTGGAACTCTTCAAATTAAAGGCGCGTAAAGTCGTGCTACCGGGACAACGTAAACATTAGGCACACGTAATACGGCATTGAATACAAATTATAAAGAACTGCAAACCACAACACTGATCAGAATTATAAAGTTGAAATAAATAAAATTATGTTAACAAGAAAAAAGACAAACTTGTTAAACTATGTGAGGGAGCACAGGTACTGAATTTGCTAAATATGACAGATATAAAAGCATCAACTGCAAGAGCAAGAAGAACTGTAAAGGAAAAAACCAATGCACATCCAACATAACGAAATTTTCTTGCAAATAATGGGATCCATATGCTTTTAAATTTATTCTCTCAGACTATGAAGATATTTTATCATACAATTAGCGCAGGTTCACATGGCATTGACTTTGTAAGTATACATGCACCCCCTCCTTTTCCAATATTTTAAAATAAATTATCCATCTGTCAAACTGCATTTTAAAAAAATTGTGACATTTATAACACTAATGAACACAACTGTTTTGTTTCCGAACTTCATCTAAGATATTTCATAAATTACAACTGTCGATGGAATTCGAATAGAAAACATCGATTTTTGAAATAGATGCGATACATTATGTAGCGTTCAAAAACACGTTAGTTTTATATATTAGTGTTAGTTTTTTTGTTTTTGTTTTTAATGTAAATTGACTAATGGCTATTTTACCATTTGACACCACGTTTTTTAATATATATATATATATATATATATATATATATATATATATATATATATATATATATTTAAAAAAGGGGGGGGGGGGTTATCAACGTTTTAATTATGTCCCGGTAATCTCGCACTTGCTCGCGAGACATGTTCATTGACGCGCAAGAGTCATCAAAGCGCGATAACTCTGACGGGCTGGTAATAGGAAGTATTGTTTATGGAGTAATACAGTAATTACTATTGATAAGAATATTCATGATATAAACTATATTCAGAAGTAAAATTTTAATAACAAAAGAGTCCACTTTTTTTTTACTTCGTTGTGCATGCCTATGACAGTTTAATTCATGGCATATGCGCGGGAGGTTGTAAAAACACGGACAATTACGGAATCCCAGAAATTGCACATAAAACACGGCAGAGTCACGAACAGATAGATGATTCACAGATACAAAAGTTACGGAAATGCTATAAATCGACTTTATTGAAGAATTCATATTAAATATGGATTAAAATAAGATGTATTACTTGTATAATGAAAGAAATATACAGTCTCAAGTTCAGTTCGTAAATTTCGCATGTTCATAATGTGATGAAACAATTACAGCGACGTCACAATGCACGGAGACTGTAAATAGCGATGTGCGCGGCTTTCTGCGCAGAAGTGCAAAATTTCGAATTAGGTCTGTCGTCCTTAACAAGCGCGATTTCTTCCATCTTTTCGAACGACTGATTCTGTTGAATCAACCAATCAAATTAAATACCTTTGGTAAGCCTCGTTCTGACGTTACAAACCGTATCTGCTCTTCGGATATTTACGGAAAAAGCAGAGCATCTGTTGCACGAGACTGTTTGATTACAACAAAACTGGGTTCGGTTTTTGAATCTGGTTTCGTAAACCAACTGCTTGTAATCAAACGCTCAAACCGAAACTGGATTTTAGCAAGATGGCTGTCAGTAATGTAGAATGTTATCCATGGCTTGAGTTTTTGTTTGAGGATGAAGGAATTGACCTTTATACGTATTATTCCCAACCTGTTGTAAATTTCTTTCGATAGCCGGACTGATTTGGGTACGGAACGACCTGTGATTTATTTCTTCTTTTTATTGAATGTTAACCCTAGCTAACGTGTAAATGCGTTTCCATAACCAGTACACATGTATTTACAGGGAACGTCTAGGCCATGTGCGTCTTGCTTTGGTTTTCCGTCTGTTTGGTAATTATATAGGTAAAACTGTCCCAAAATAGCATTCTGTTGTTGACATTTGACCGTACGCAAACTATCTAACAATCTATAAGGATTAACAAATAACAAAACTTCAATAATGAAATGACAAAACTTATGGAACTTTATCGGCCGCCATCTTGAAACCAAAAAATCCAGCCTCAGAGCAGGATTCGCGGTTTCTCGAATCTGGTTCCGGTTTTGCAGAAACAAACGACACGGTTTACGAATCCGGTTTCGGTTTGCTTGTAATCAAACGCGCTCTAAACCAGACTAGACCGGAAGTTTCGCCATTTGGCGCGGGGTTTCGCATTTTCGTGTCCAAAATCAAAATGAAAAGACACCCAGCCCTTCAAGTGGTATGTATAGGGGTTATCTTAGACCGGTTACAGTGTGCGACATTAGCACTGGACCGTTAGACCGAGTCCAGTGTTTTAAGGTTCATTCCAAACGAATTTCTGCCTTGGCTGCTCAAATATTTATAGGTTATAGACTTTGTATGGGAAAATATAACGACCAAGTTTTTTGGCGCGTACACTTTTAACAATAACTTTATCGGTTTAACTGAGTAAAAGATGAAAAACACGAAAAATTTGAAAATTAACGGCGTAGAAATTTTATTGTGACGTAATGTTTGCGGGCCGGAATGTTTCCGGGCATATATTGTGTGATATATGCCCGCAAACTTTTAAAGAAAAAAGAAGAGATGAAATTGAAAGTATATAATAATGGTTGATGTGGACTGCCGGAATAAATGAGAATAATGATCAAACCCTGATACCATGTTAGTCACTGTTACCATATAAAGTGTGATTCCCGAAAACTAGTCAAAATTATCATTTTTGATAGAAATATAAAAATGTTTGTAAAAGCTACATTGTGGCAACTCATGAAACATTAAAGTTGCTGAACAGAAGTCGACAAAACAGAAGGAGATGATTCAAAATGTGCCAGGCTACAACAGAGGAGCAATATATTTTGGAAATTCAGTAAACTAGATGAGGGAAAACAACATTCCATAATCTCTTTAAATTGTCTCGCCTCCTGTTTAAACACAGCATGCTCCCTGATGTATATATCATAGGTGACCCACTATTTCCTTGGTCTCTTGCAACTGGACAGATTAGGTAACTAGGTATAATCACTCACTTCCATGCACACTGATCATTGATCAATTGTATGAAAATGTAGAGAACCATGTCAGAGTAAGCAAGTGCAAAGTTATAATTAGTGTTGTCATTCAGTGTTTCAACTGAAGTAAAACATTTTCTATAGAATCAATTCTACATGCAAGTGGGGCACCAATAGGGGCTGTTTTAAAATTATCATATACATCTACACACAAGTTATCCATAAAATGCTTTCAAAATATAGTATATGTGAATTTGGCATGTTTTAATAAAAAGTTATAGAAATGGCCTTTTATCTTAAATAACGGGGAGACATAAATATTTTTCATTAATATAAGCATATGACATAACACCATTCTGGGCCCCCTTTGAATTAGAGGGAACAGGCCATGTTCTTAGTTGGTGATGCGGCATTTATAAATATCTTGTTTCTCTATTATTTTGACAAAATTTCAAAAATATATGGCTCCTCTATTATAGACTGGCATATTATGAACCATCTCCCCCAGTTTGGTTAAATTCTCTTCAGCAGTTTTGATGCTTGAGTTGCCACAACATAGCTTTTAAAAATATTGTTATATTTCTGCCCAAAATGCCAATTGTGTCTAATTTTCAGAAACCACACCTTATGTGGTAAGGGTGATTAGTGAGGTATCATGAATTCACCATTATTCTTTGTAATTATTACATTACACAGCAGACGCTTCTTTGCAGCAAGGCACATTTTTCCGCCCAGAATGACCCTTAAATTTTTGTGACGGTCTAAAGGTCGGGTCACCAAACAAGAAAAACCAAACAAGGTGTCAATTTCTCCCAAAATGTGTTGTTCCCTCGCAATTTTTTACTTACATCAGACTCCTGGATGTTACTCCTTCATTTGGATATACCAGGAAAGTCAATAATTGAATAACTTTCCTTCTTTGCTCTATTTATGAGAAAGCAGTCAACATCCCCCTCTGCCTTACAATGGGTCCTTCCAGTGGCTAAACTGTGCATGACGTTTACATTCTACCCGTTGCTAACGTTACGTTGCTAACGTGATGATGTCACTGCCCCCACAACACCAGGGAAGGCATTGTTGAAGTGACATCACAACGTAATGACGCATTACGTCATAACGTAAATCACATTAGAAACACATGGCAACGTTTAGAAGCTCAACTTCTTGGGGACACAGACATTGCAAGCTAAAAGGGAGATGTAGGCAGTTTTGTTTTACAAAGGACAAAGAAGGGAATCTCTTCAATTATATAAGAGTCTTTTGGATATAGCAGGAAGGAAGGAGTAAACTCTGGGAACAAGGAGGTATGAAAAATTTTGCTGTGTGTTCATCCATTTTCTGTGTAACGAGCAAAAACTAGTTTTTCTTCAGTCGTGCCTCTCAGTATAGTGACAATGCACCCACACTAGACCATCTGGTACATGTATTTGCCACCTCACTAGACCAGCAGGTCTAGTGTGGTTTGAAGTTAGTGTCGCACTGCGGTTATCTTAATCCTGACTCGGTTTTAACAGGGAGGTGGAAACCTCCCTGGTTTTAATATCTATTTATTGAACTTCAAACATGTGCATTGACTTTACATTGACTTTTTATTTGTTTTTAGGAGACTCGCTTCCCACCTTGCAAAATACAGTGCACACACCGGAGAAGTGCTTTCACCTGTGCTTGGGCTAACATGGAACCTGACCACATCTCATCAGCAGAGGGGGCTAATGTTACATCTTATGACATTGACCAAACGAGTTGGATTCTGCCTTTGGGTGACCCGCTTTCCAAGCCAGATATACCGGTGGACGACACTATTAGAGAAAAGGTCAGAACAGCCTTGAAGCCACTGGATTCTTTGGCTTTCAATGACCAGGAGGAATCATATTACTTCAGCGACGATCGTAAGTGTTTTAGGGTGATTCCATGCTATTATAAAAGCAGACATTGGTTGATAAATATACTGTATCGTGATACGTATCGTATCGTGAGTTGGGTGTATCGTAGAAACACTAAAAAATTCCATGATTTTCTCAAATGAATTAAAAATGTGTTACTATTTGCATTACCAAATTGAAAAAAAGTAAATTTTTGAAATATTTAGAGTGTGAGGGCCTATTCTCTGTCTGCTGTCTCATGTACAGCCCCAACATGACCAGATTAAATATCTATTGTAGGGTTCTCCCAGAAAATATTTCAAACAGGGCAGATTGCTCTTCCAAACAGGGTGCTGGGAATTCAAACAGGGGGGCTTAAGAATTCAAACAGGGGGGGTAAGAATTTAAACATGGGGTTAAGAATTCAAAACGGGGGGGGGAAGAATTCAAACAGGGTGCTAAGTTTGAAAAGAATTGGTTCAGCGGCTGTCGAGTTATTGTGACAGTCTGCGGAGAACCCTGTATTGATTCTGTGTTCTTTCTATTCTTTTCAGTTACTCTAGACGTGCAGGAGCAAGAAATTTCATTGGGGTTTGTAGGCAACTTTGGAGATTCTGTAGGCAGAACTGCGATGTATAATCTGCTCCACAAGGTATTCGGCTCAAGCAGCATTAGGGCGGTGAATATTGGTGGCAGAAGTAAGATGAAGATGCCATCACATCGGGCATTCACCTATGAAGTGACAAACGTTACTGCCTCAAGTGAATCTTCGCCTTTGAAACCTGAAGAGCCCACAAGAAAATCCCCAAGAGTAAAAACAGGTCTTTTTGCATCTGCATTTGAGAAGAGAACCTTTGACAAGGATTTCACACCAGACGTTGTATTAGATTATTACAATACGGAAATGTTGTGTGTTGAAGTCAAGTTCCAATTTGATATAAGATCTGTACCTCAACTCCAGTATCTCTTGATGCCAGTAGCAATGAAACAAGGTGTGGCTTTGGGGCTCTTGATCTGTACAAAAAGTGTGTTATTGATGAAATGTTACACTACAACTGCTAAAAAAAAAAACTTTGAAATTTGAGTCAGCAATGTTCAAACTTCAAACTGGGTCTCTTGCGGCAGATATGGAAGATGTCGTTTTAAACATCTATTGTCATTTGCGGACAAATTATCCTAATATCATAATAAATTAACAGTCTAGTACACTATGACCAGCATCAGTTGTATAATAAACGGCCTTGACCTTGAATATTTTTAGCATGGTACAGAGTCATTGATTCACGAAGAGTGAACCCGAAATAACCATAACAGGGTATTGTGTGGTGTGTTTTTGTCGAGCCTGCGACGAAAGTCGTTGGAGGCGAGACATAGGTGTTACTTTTCAGACGGCGACGGCGTTAACTTTTTGTACAGTTGCAAATATATCAGGTACTATGCATCATGGGTCAATGATCTTTGGTCCATGGATTCATTATGAGGTGTACTTGTCAGCCACGCACAAATCATGTGACCTTGACCTCATATTCATGGTCCAGTGATCACGTTAAGTTTTCGCGCTCAGGTCCATTTCTCAGCAACTACACTTCATAGGTCCATGATATTGGGTATATATATTCGTCGTGATGGGTACATGTCAGCCGGGGACATGTCATGTGACCTTGACCTCATATTCACGGTTGAGCGACAACGTTAAGTTTTCGCGCTGAGGTCCATTTCTCAGTAACTACACAACATAGGTACATGATATTGGGTATATATATTCGACATGATGGGTACATGTCAGCCGGGGACATGTCATGTGACCTTGACCTCATATTCACGGTTGAGTGACCACGTTAAGTTTTCGCGCTTAGGTCCATTTCTCAGTAACTACACAACATAGGTACATGATATTGGGTATATATATTCGACATGATGTGTACATGTCAGCCGGGGACATGTCATGTGACCTTAACCTCATTTTCACCGTTGAGTGACCACGTTAAGTTTTCGCGCCTAATGGCATATGGTCACCATGGCTAATGGTCAGTGAGTCTAATGACATATGGTCACCATGTCTAATGGTAAATGGTCAGTGAGTCAATTGGCAAATGGTCAGTGAGTCTAATGGCAAATGGTCAGGATGTCTAATGGCAAATGGTCTGTGGGTCTAATGGCAAATGGTCACGATGTCTATTGGCAAATGGTCAGTGAGTCTAATGGCAAATGGTCACGATGTCTAATGGCAAATGGTCACAATGTCTATTGGCAAATGGTCAGTGGGTCTAATGGCAAATGGTCACTATGTCTAATGGCAAATGGTCAGTGGGTCTAATAGCAAATGTTCACGATGTTTAATGACAAATGGTCACGATGTCTAATGGCAAATGGTCAGTGGGTCTAATGGCAAATGGTCAGTGAGTCTAATGGCAATTGGTCAGTGAGTCTAATGGCAAATGGTCACGAAGTCTAATGGTAAGTGAGTCTATTGGCAAATGATCACGATGTCTAATGGCAAATGGTCAGTGGGTCTAATGGCATATGGTCACGATGTCTAATGGCAAATGGTCAGTGGGTCTAATGGCAAATGGTCACAATGTCTAATAGTCAGTGAGTCTAATGGAAATTAGCCTGACCATTTGCCATTAGACTCAATGACCATTTGCCATTAGACTCACTGACCATTTGCCATTAGACATGGTGAACATTGTTATTTTGATTCATTATTTCCAAGAGAGAAATAAAACAATAGTTGAACATTTGTGTTTATTTGATAATATTGAATATAAACTCTAACAGAACAGAACAGAGCAACAAGACAGAAATATGATATACATTAGAAGGTAAACTCAAGTTATCAAAATAACGGGAGGAACAGAAATTCTTACCATTAGAATGTTTTATTCAGGAACTCATACTAATGATGATATCAGACTTATATTGATCTCATAATGCAAAATGATGCCATTCAATATTTAAAACATGCAACAGTAAATTAAACAGTTAAAAAAGGTCAAGCATATGAATGGTAAAAATCATGAAAAAATTTTGCTCTGCGGTGTTTTTTTACCATGTTTAAACCTAAAAATGAAATAAACGGCAGTCTTTAAAAAAAATCTGTCAACTCGAAAATAAAGTTTGATATCATATCAACAAAATCCAGTCATATTCATTGACATACATGATTAACTTACTTCACAGATTAATAACCCGTACAGGAGGGAAAAATCATCAGGGGAAAAAACGTAACACAGAACATGTTTAAAATGACTTGAAATGGTCTAAAACGTGAAAAAAACTCAACATGTAAAAAGGTCCGAAAAAAAGTCTGACTTGGAAAATTTTCGGTCTGGCTCCCTAAAATTTGCCGCAAAAAAGTTACCATTTTACCGCGTTCCCGAAAAAAAAGTCATCGGGAAGGTACATTTACCTCAGAAAAGAAACCAATCCCCGCAAAAAAGAAACACTTTCCCGCGTTCCCGAAAAAAAGTCGTAAAAGGAACGGTATTTGGTAACCAAAATACCGCGTTCTTCTAACCTAAGCCTAACCCAACCCTAACCCTAACCCCAATCTGAACCCTAACCTAAAGAACCGGGACCCCTAAAGTAAATTAAGGCCCGGGTAACGGTATACATATGTTATGGGTAACGGTTTACATGGGTTATGGGTAGTGGGTAACGGTATACATAGGTTATGGGTAATAGGTAACGGTATACATAGGTTATGGGTAATGGGTAACGGTATGCATAGGTTATGGGTAGTGGGTAACGGTATACATAGGTTATGGGTGATGGGTATCGGTATACATATGTTGTGGGTATTCAGTTCACGGGCTTATAGACCCTGCCCTCGCTGACAGCATCCAAAATATGCAATAAGGTACGTCAAATATATGTTTTTCCAACTATAATAATATAGGCTATCCGAATCTATCTAGCTGTCTATAGCGATGTATTTTATAGTCTATATATAGTGCAGTATTCAATAGACTGATGCGTAATTCGTTAAGTAGCCTTAATTTACAAGTAAAAACGTTTATTTTTATGTGTTTTTTTTCTTCCTGGTAATTATTTCAGATGTCATGGGTTTTGTTCGCAAACTTCATAGCAGGGCTGATCACTCCTTTTCTGGTTGCAATGCAGATTGTTCCACCAGACTCTGCAAGCCCATGTTTACAGACAAGCAAGATCGTCTTTGTAGTCGTACCTAAATGCATGTGCTTTAATTTAAATTTTGATATATAGACCAGCCAATGTGTATATGGTGTAAAAGGATGCAACTTTAAGTATTATTTGATAATATGTATGTGACTTGTTGTTGGAGAGGATTTTTGCTGAATAGATGATTTTAATAAAATACTTTATAACTAACTATATTTTATTTCCAGTCAAGGGCCCTCAAGGGGCAGCATGAAAATACATACAAATAATGTACATATACATATACAAGTAAAGAAATATGTATATACATATATGTATATCTTTCAAAATGATTTTTTATTATATAGTTTTGTTAAAGTTAATGGTCAAACACACTTGATGTTGTGTTAATATATGATACATGTACAATGATTAGATTGATATTTTATTTGAAAAAACAAATATTTATTTTCATGGCAAAATGTCGTGAATTTTGAGCGTTGAAAAAAGGTCGTCGCGCGCAAAATCCCCCATGGGGATTTTTAAAAGTTGGCATGTATGCAAAGGCCGTAGTAGTTAGCGAAATGGAAGAGGGCGTGCGCATAGTTGACAATTCTAAACCGACGTGCTTAGCCCCCTACTGGTCGAAATCAGGAATAAGATTCTGGATATTTCAGAAACTTTGTTAATTGTCCAAAGATTATACTATTCTCTTGTCGTGAGGGTTCGAAAATCACACTCGTGGGAAGCTCTGGTGTGTTCAGGGTTCCGTGTTTGCCCAACTATTTATTTTTTTATTGCTTATAAGAGTCATGATATTAATCACTGTTCGTTATCTTTTCCTTTCATGGCGCCGAATCTAGACATGTCCCTATGGAAGACGAAGCATTAGCTGTCATCGATGCTCTTGACAAAGCTAGATACTTTGTTCTTGGTTGCGAAAAACCTATTATTGCTGTCGACCACAAACCGTTTAGTAAAATAATTGGTGACCGATCTCTAGATCAACTGTCAAATGCATGACTACGAAACCTCAGGGGAAATACATTGCGTTATAGGTTTACGATGGTTCATATTCCAGGTGCAAAACAAGCTGAGGATGCGATTTCGCGCAAACCGACTGGAGACCAAGAACAATTGATACTCATAGGCAACATGGAAATGTTCGAAACTCGGGTTCGACTGGCATTTTTAAAGCTGTGTATCTGATGGAATGTTTTCCTCTTTTTGTTCAGGTCATTGACAGAGTGCCAAAACAATGTAGTTGTGATATGACACTGTGTATGTGCGCGCGCGGGTGTCTTATGCTATAGTTTTTCTTTTCTTTCCTTTTATGTCATATATTCATATTTATAAACAGTACTAATTTTATTACGAAGTGTGTGTCTTATGTTTTTTTTCTACCGGTCAACAGGGGATGCTTACTCCTCCTAGGCACCTGATCCCACCTCCGGTGTGTCCAGGGGTCCGTGTATGCCCAACTATCTATTTTGTATTGCTTGTAGGAGTTCTGAGATTGATCACTGTTCGTTATCTTCACCTTGCATTTAGATACTAATTTAGATGTTAATTTTATGTTTGTGCATATGTTTTAATGCAGGACCACAGTGGAAACTATCTATATGCTAATTTGTGTCAACCTGGGTAAATAAAGGCTATTATTATCATTATTATCGCAAATATCGACAAATGGACAATCAATCCGAAGGCTTGTCTTTCCAGGATATTTGCCACAAGTTCCTGTCCTTGGTAATGATAGACGAGTCATCTGACATTGAGACTCATCTCATTGCCGCGTCAACAAACACTCTCAGTCTTCAGTCTATCACGTGACATATGGTGCGAGTTGCCACAAACAACTTGTAAAAACAATTAGAAATGGGATGCCGGAATATCGCCACGAAATGTCCTCGTCTTTGCGTGAATACTTTCAATTCAAAGACAACCTTTAACAAACGTTAATTCATACAGTGCGTTCAATATACCTAGATATCTAGCCTAGGAGCTAGGCTAGCCGTTATGATCTTGAACACGGCCCTAACCTTGGTGACAGTCGTGTTGATCGTTGACTGTCAAAAACATTTCTACGATCAACACGATTAATTATCAGTCGTTATGATCGCATCAGATCGTATTGCATCGTAGCAAAGTGCATCATATCGCATCTAATCGTGCTCCCAAATCGTGATGATTCCGGTCATTGTTTTACAAGGTAAACACCACGCTTTGTTGGGATGCGTTGCTGTGTCTCACGATCTAATATAGGCATACAGTAATGTTGCAAATGCCACGTTGTCATCAACCTCAACTTCCGCCGTTTTCAGTGGTGGGTTGTATTGCTCACTTTCTATATGCTAAAATAATGAAGCAAATGGTCAATAGGGCTGTATATATACCCGTCCGAGTCCAATCGTAGTTCAAACAGTGATTATCTTCGATCCTGATCGTATCCTATCCCGAGATAGCGCATCGGTTCATGATTATCGTAACGTATACGAACTTATCTGTATACACATGATTGTCCTAACTCGGGAACCCGGATCGTAATTATACTATGAGATCGAGGTCCAATCGTGGACTTGATCGGGACAATCTTACCTGAACGTATGTGATCGTATCTGAACGGTGTTCAGATTGTGTCACCTGGAATTTATCTATCGTGACCTTTCCGTATCAAAGCGCAACAATTCGTACAAGAACGCATCTATTCGCATTATCTCCTATCCAAACCTGAAATTCCAGGCGCGTCGAATTTTGTTTATTCAGGACTTAATATCTTCGTCTGCCCAGGTAAACAAACTTTTCAACCTCTTTGATTTTTTTGGTATAGTCGCACTGGGTCTTGGTTTTTGTTGTTCACCATCATGACTTCTGTCTTTCCGATGTTGATTGGAAAGTTAGTCTTCTCCACTTCTTCTGCAATAAAACATAGCTTCTCTTGTACATCTTGTTGCCCGTGGGAGAGAGGGCTGATGTCATCTACAAAGGTCTTCTAGCTTCATGAAGGTCCAATGAGTGTCAGTTCTGCTTGCCGTGGTCTGTCGCATTATCCAGTCGACCGCCAACAGGAAGATCGTTGGCGACAGCAGACAATCCTAACACATGCCGATTTGTACGGAGAAGGGTTCAGCCAGCTTCCCATTATGAATAACTTAGCAGGTGGCATCGTCATAGAGTTGTTGAATGGTATTGACAAACATTGGTGGATAGCCATAGTGGTAAATCAGTTTTCAGATGACATCTCTGTTCACGCTGTCTAATACTTTCTGAAAGATTGAGTAGAGGGAGTGTGCCACTCCAGTGACTGCTCAATAATGATGTGCATTGTGGCGATATACGTGTAGTCTGTGCATGACCTCTCTTGCCGGGAGACTGCCTGTTCATCCCGAAGTGTCTTGTCCAGTATCGTCTCCAGTCTCTGTAAGATAATTCTCATTAATACTTTCCCTGGGATAGAGAGCAGCAGGATCGATTCCTCTCCAGTTGTTGCAGGATGACATATCTTCTTTCTTTGTCAGCTTCACGAGGTGACTCTCCCCCGGTCTTCTAGTACTCTTTCTTGCTCCAAGATCTGGTGTAGAAGTGAATGTAGCATATCGGTTAAAGTTTGGATGTCCGCTTTCAGTGCTTCAGGTGATACACTGTTTTGCCTGACTTGAGTGACATGATGGCTTTGTTGATCTCATTCTTGGTATATATATATAGTATGGAGCCGGTGTTGATGGGAATGAGTTCAGTAAATGGTGGGATGTCTGGCGCGACGGATGGTGAAGGTCTGTTGAGTGTTTCATTGAAGTGTTTCGTCCATCTTGCTCCCTGGTCCTCCTCACCTGAAATGGCATTTCCGCTCTCATCCTTGACAGGGTGACCAGGTTTGCTGTTTTCCCAGAGAGGGTGCTCGTGAACTCGTACAGTATCTCCATGTTTCCTTGGCCTCCTGTAGTCTCTGCTTCTCGAGTCAGCTCCTCAATGAAGCTTCCTTTGTCTTTCTTCAATCTTGCGCTTCTTTTCACTTCTGTGTTCTTGTCCCAACGACATGCTTGGAGTACCTACTCCTCCCTTTGGTCTTGTGTTAGATTGACGTGGTCTTTAAGCTGTTCTTCTCGGTGATCAGTGTCCATGTTTCTGTTGTCAGTCACTCCTCTGGCAGATGTGAAGCACGCTGAAGTTGTTCCTCAGTTCGAACTTGAATTCTTCTACTTTTATACATGTTTTCTTATCACTATTGAAGATGATGAAGGTGGCCAGGAGAATTTCACAACGCGTTAAACTTTTCTAGAATGCTGGCGTCCGTCATTTCCCCATTAACAACAATTAAACAACACTTCATTGTTTAGAGGTATACATGTACATGTATATATGCCCGCTGCCGTATTAAAGAGTATTTTGTTCGATTTTATTGGTTGCATATAGTTTAACATCCCGCTCGAGAATTGTTCACTCATATCGAGACGTCACCATTGCCGGTGAAGAGCTGCAAAATTTAGGCCTATGCTCGGCGTTTACGGCCTTTGAGCATGGAGCGATCTTTATCGTGCCACATCTGCTGTGACACAGGGCCTTGGTTTTTGCGGTCTCATCCGAAGGACCGCCCCATTTAATCGCCTGTTACGACAAGCAAGGGGTAGGCTTCTGAGGATCTATTCTAACCCGGATCCCCACGGGACTGTTCGATTTTAAAAACCAGACCAAAATTTTGCCAGTATGATAAACTATGAAAATAATACGATTTGACAATTTCGACAAATTATATACGGGTATTAAAGGATTACTGGTCTACTCAATGCAAGGAGAAAACGATGATTTTCCAATGCATATTAATGAAGTAATGACGTTTATGGTGGATGTGGGCAAGCGCGCGAGAAAAATATTATTTGAAACACTATGGGAGATGAGGATTTAGTGTGTAGTACGTAGTCGTATCGAATGGTGATTCCATGTTAAACATGAAGTATAACTCTCTTTCCATTGCTCAAAGTGGTTTTCTTTACCCCGTTTTCGTCTGACTGTTTTACCGCTGAATATGTCCCGCCAACAGCTTGCAGGGCGGCGTCCACGCTTTCAAGTCGACATGTATAATTGTTGACGTTTGAAATCCCGCGTGCATCGTCACGTAGTCATGAATATAGCCTGATATTTTAAAAACTACGTTTTTATTCCTACGATAATATCCAAAGATTACGGCATACAAAGGCCTCAGCTTTAAATGATTTCAGACAAACTATAAATTATAACATTTCTAAAGGTCAAATATACATATTAAAAGAAAAAACAAAAAAAAGTTACTTGTATTGATGAGGAAATTACTAATGTAATTAGTGGCGTATCCAGTAATTTTCTGAAAGACAGTCGACATCGTATAAAAAGGCAAGATAAATCCGCTATAGGTTGAAAATGAAAGTAGGTCGGGTTCGTGGTTCATTATACAATGCTTGAGAATGGATGGTCGAAAAAAGAAAATAACGCGAGGTGGGTTTATTCATTTTTCTAACGTTACTTACGTGTACAGTTTATGGTACTCTGTGTGTCTTTGAATAGTTACTTAACATGGCATTGTGTTTTTACAGAAACTAACTTCATGCACCAACATTGATATATTTTATAGGGGTGAAACGATACAGTTCCTTCTCGATTCGATTCGATTTTCGATACTTTAGTCTCGATTCAATGATGTTCGATTCGATACAATAGCATGTGCCAAATTCTTTATAATGTTAAGATTGTTTATGTTTCGTTGTATTTATTGCTCTCTGCAAATAAATTCTACATAATGTAAAAATGTTAAAAACATGAAGCAACACTCTTATTAATCCGAGATTCCTCTGACTCTTACCCCCGCTTTTATATTTGACATGTGCGGGGGAGAGTCAGAGCGGACTCCATATTGAAAAGTGGGAATTCAGCGACACCAGCTGGTGTCGCTGCTTTACCTACCTCTTACAACTTTATTTCGCGGATCTATCTTCCAAGACGCGAGGATTCAGTTATCGGAAGATTATTCTACAAATACATCATGATTAATACGATGCTATCGCCGTTTAAACGATGAAATTTTGTGTTTATATGTACTGACGTCATGCGCAAAGAAATCAAATGGCGAGGCGGCGACCTAATTCAAGTGATGCTCCATTTGTCGGTGTTAGGGCCGTTTAAACGGCGATAGCATCGTATTAATCATGATCTATTTATAGATTTATCTTCCGATAACTGAATTCTCACGTCTTGGAAGATAGATCCGCGAAATAAAGTTGTAAGAGGTAGGTAAAGCAGCGACACCAGCTGGTGTCGCTGAATTCCCACTTTTCAATATGGAGTCCGCTCTGACTCTCCCCCGCACATGTCAAATATAAAAGCGGGGTTAAGAGTCAGAGGAATCTCGGATTACACTCTTATGGGTGCATAGAATCACCGAAATTACTGCTAATCACCGAAATTACCAAAGAAATGACCAAAGTTACCAATAAAGGGGCCGAAATTACCTCAGCGTATGTTAATCTTTATACCATCTAGTTACACATCAAATTTCATGAAGACTTGTAACGATTTGAAGGAATTGTTTCCATAAAACTGATTATTGTGACGTGTGAATCTGAGTTACTTCCCTTTACCGACAAGTACTCAGTAAGCAAACTATAAATAGGGCCTAGCCAGTAAGATCCAAATGGCAATATAAAATTCAGGACAAATATTTTATGTCATTTATTTATCACACTTTATTGTATAAATCAATACCATGAATACGATATATTTAAAATATGGGAAATAACTAATTGGCTTGAATTTTAATGATGATTTTTATATACATATACTAGCTCTTGCTTGTAGTATTTTATTTCTTCCTCGTAGTCTTATGCTTTCGTATCTGTATATTTTTGCATGAAATGTTTTCTTTTATTTTGTACTCTTTTGTTAATTTGTGATATGTCTGTGTATATGTGTACATGCATGCTATGTGTCTTTGTCTTTGATATATTTGATATACATGTATGTGATAGTCGGAGCAGACTCCATATTGAAAAGTGGGAATTCAATGACATCAGCTGGTGTCACTGCTTTACCTACCTCTTACAACTTTATTTCGCGGATCTATCTTCCAAGACACGAGGATTCAGTTATCGGATGATTATTCTACAAATAGATCATGATTAATATGATAGTGCTATCACCGTATAAACGGCCCTAACACTGACAAATGAAGCATCACCCTCACCATTCGATTTCTTTGCGCATGATGTCAGCACATAAACACACAAAATTTCATAGTTTAAATGGCGATAGCATCGTATTAATCATGATCTATGTGTAGAATAATCTTCCGATAATTGAATCCTCGCATCTTGGAAGATAGATCCCCGAAATAAAGTTGTAAGAGGTAGGTAAAGCAGCGACACCAGCTGGTGTTGCTGAATTCCCACTTTTCAATATCGATGGAGTCCGCTCTGACTCTTCCCCCACATATGTCACAATATAAAAGTGGGGGTAAGAGTCGGAGGAATCTCAGATTACTTTTGACATTGTGTCATAAGGATGTACTCCTTATGACACTTTAGTGTAGTGAGTACAGAGATTCAATTTTCAATTATTTCATTATGTCAAATAGATTCCTGGTATATTTCTGCATTTAACTCAAATCAAATAATATGCAACATAACATATTTATACTTTCAGATGAGGAGATAGATGAAAGTAATTACATAATCCAACAATTCCAAAAATATCAAAAGGAACTTGACTCTCGTCATGACAAACATGAACGCCTAGTTAAGCTGAGTCGTGATATTACCATTGAGAGTAAGAGAGTTATCTTCTTTATGCAGAGGAGCTCAAGGTATATATAGTATACTTAGTCTAGTATTTAACCTCGAGAGCACTTGGAAGAGTGCACATTTTTGCCAAACCCATCATGCTAATACTAATTATTTAATACCAACATGAATTCATCAAATAGTGTCCAGCATTTCTACATTCATATCAAGATATGGCTCTAAATGAAAGGTGAAGATAACAAACAGTGATCAATCTCATAACTCCTACAAGCAATACAAAATAGATAGTTGGGCAAATACGAACCCCTGGACACACCAGAGGTGGGATCAGGTGCCTAGGAGGAGTAAGTATCCCCTGTCGACCGGTCACACCCACCGTGAGCCCTATATCCTGATCAGGTAAACGGAGTTATCCGCAGTCAAAATCAGTGTGCCAAGAACGGCTTAACAATCGGTTTGAAATATGCATAAATCCTATTGATTTTTCTTTGATCGAATCTTTCCGGTGGAACAACTCCGACTGATGGGGTCTTATCTCATACAAAATTTTCACTTACACTATATAGATATAGTCTTGTATTCTATGTAAAAGTTTATCACTCCTTCCTTCCCTATGGAAAATGTGTAGTAAGCAACTAAGCATGGTTTCAACATAACTGAATCTACAGTATGAGGATGCATCATTATTATTCAGCCAAATTGGACTGTTGTTAATTTGACAAACTATACCCCAATATTTCTTGTAAAGAATTAAAGACTTTAATATCTATACCTTTTTTGTCCCTAGTGGTCTTGATTTGTGCAATCTTGAATCTACAGTACATGAGAATGCTTGTATGATAATTGACAAATTGTAGCCTTGTGGATTTTTTCTCATGTATTCCACTTTCAGCAGTTATTATGGGCTGGGGGTCAGAATTTGAAACATCTTTTTATATATTCAAACATCCGTATTGTAGACCTGGGGTCATGAATTGAACAAATGTGAGTCTTCAATACATAGGAAAGATTGCATATTAATATGACAAATAGTAACCTTGTGGTTCTTGAAAAGATTTTCAAATATTTTATGCAAAACTTTAAATTCTTGTGGCCTCATCCTGGCCCATGGGTTGAATAAACTTAAATCTGCAACTAGATGAACCTGAGAATGTTGCATATTGGTTTTACAAACAGTGACCTTGTGTGGTTTTTGAAAAGAAGATCCTAGTATGTAAAATTTAAATCTCTATAGCCTTATTGTTCTCAAGAAGGTCTTAAAAATATTTTCTTGATATTCCTCTGCATAACCTCAAGTCCTTATTGTGGGCTGTCCTGATCCCAAGGGTCATGGTTTGAAGCAAGGAAGCTTGAATTTTATAATGCAGTAATTCTTGAGAATACTATATAATCACTCCACTATGTAATTTCATTATCTCTTCATTGTCTTTCCTTGGTAGGGTGTTTGACCCTTCATTTTAACACAAGTGAACCCTTTTCATGCAAGAATAATTTGTGTCAAGTTTAGTTGAAATTTGCCCAATGAATCTAGAGCGGAAAATGTAAAAATTTAATGTCAGCATGACAACAATAGCCGACAAATTTTATCAGAAAAACTAGGGTTAGCATTAAAAAATTCAGAACCGTGCAGTCAGAACACTAATTCAAAAATGGTCATTACAGAATCATCATTGTACAGTAAAACTTCTCCAAACCGGCCCCTCAGAAAACCGGTTCTCCCTGAATATCGGCCGATTTTCAAAGTCCCGGCAGAAATCTTAATATTTCCTTACAAAGAAATTCTTACTAAACTGTCGTTGTTTTTTTTCTTGGCCCGAGAGCCGGCCGGTTTAGAGAAGTTTCACTGTAATGTATACTGATTTGTAACATTTCTTCTACATTTGCAGTAAAAATCTTGAGATGCTGGAGCAAGCATTAAAAAAGATTCAAGACATCCAACAGCAGAAATTTCTACCAATGGCAAAGGAACTTCAGGGAGAGGAACCACATCAGTTCCTGAGAGCCTACACAGCTGGTAGGCTATGATCTTATTGTTTGCTCTGAAATACCGTTAAAGTATCAATGTTCACAGGGATCTAATATTTTTCATTTCCATGGTACTTCCAGAAATTTAAATTCCCTACAAACAAGAGAAACTGATGTATTCTAAAGAATACCCACTCTTCATTGCATAATCAAGTCCCCACATGTTATTGTTGTACAAAACAAGAAAATCTGAGCCCATGAAAAGAAATGATTCTGTAGATGTCGTTTTAACCTTAGTGTAAATTCATCATCTTCCAATTGTTCAAACTTTAAAATACTACAATAAAATATGTACCCCTAAACAAAATACACTTCTTAAAGTAGTTGGATGAAAATATCTTTTTTCATTATGCTTGCATGATACTTACAAGATGAAGACGCCAAGAATATGCTTATTTTTTTACTAAGCATAAATACTTTACCTCAAGAAAATACTATATACAGGGAAATATTTGCCCATTTTATTTTCGTCCCTTTTGTCTTTGTTGTCAGTCGGCTTTCTCTCTTTTAACACAAATGTGTCTTGATGAATTTAAAACAGGGCAAAACTGTTTACAAGTGTAGAGGGGCAAAAATAACCCTGTATACAGTAATTAATTCTTCAGTATGAAACAGGTGAAGTGGAATGGTGTGGTATTTTAACAATGTACTAAAGTTAGTTTAATTTTAGCAATCCTGAAACCCTTGCCAATACATTTAATGCCAAAATGATCACTGATAATTTAACTTACATGTTACAGGTAGTACCATCATCTTCATTTTGGCCTTATCAGTCTGTATTTACTGGATGTTTGTGTAGGATTAATTTCACAATTTATGCTGTCAGATGAAGAGGATATTTTAGTATTTAGTTAATATTTTGTTCTCTCCTTTTTATCAGGTCTACAAGAGTATATCGAGGCTGTTGCATTTTACCACTACCTCAGGAGCAAAACACTTGTTAGTTTGAACGAAGTCCAAGTGGACTTAACTTTTGCAGTGCCCTCTAGTGACACTGAAAATTCCCAGGAAAAGACAATATGTGTATATGTTCCTCCTTCCGAGTACATGCTGGGTTTAGCTGACCTGACAGGGGAACTGATGAGATTTGCTATAAATAGTGTCGGCTCTGGTGATATGGACACTCCCAATGAAGTTTGTGCTTATCTTCATAAAATGTTGGGAGGGTTTCAGTCGCTTGGTCAGGTGTCAAGAGAAATGAACCGCAAGATTAGCACATTGAGGCAGAGTTTACAGAAGGTGGAGGCAGCTTGTTACACTTTACAGATCCGGGGATCAGAGATTCCTAAACACATGCTACAGGATGTATTTAAATCAGTACAGGAAACCTCTTACTTGGAAGAGCGAGATCTTGATGATTAAAACATTGGTAAACAGATTGTCAGTCTGAGAGGACCAAGACATTACAAGAGCATTTCATTACATCTTATGATAGTTACATTGTCTCCTCCAACATACAACACAGTGGATCAGACATTGATGATAAGAGACACATCGATGTTCTCGTCATTAATCAGGAGGATAATCACATTCCTACTCCACTCCAATTTACTACAGCTCAGGTTAAATTCTTGCATCCAATTATTATTTGTTATTTTGAACTAAAGTTACTTTCATTTGTATACAAGAACAAGAATAAAATACAAAGATTTGATTTTGATTTTGATTTTTAATTTTCATTCAATAACAAAAACGATACATGCAACAAGATGGCTTTCACAATTCAACAGATTTTTATCTGTCAATTGTCAGTTTGCTGGCAACAGGGTGTAGAAAAAGGTTTGAAAATTCCAAATACATACTGTTGTCAAATACAGTTCTATTCTGCCATTCTAAGCCACTAATTCAACCATCAGTGAAGCAAGAAAAAATAGAGTATCATAAAGTGGAGCATCTCCTAGCAACTGGGCACATTTATAAATGCGACATTGAATCCAACTATTTTATAAGATTGGTGTTAAGCATGCACTCATGTTACCATATCATCCCTCAAAACTCCGTTGCAAGGAGATAATTATATGACCAAAGTTGTGAATCTTTAGGGGAAAAAAATATTGAATGACCACACAAAGAAAAAATTACTGAAGCTGCCCTCATAAGCTACTTGCAATGCTAAACCCCAACCCAGCTTAAAAAAAAGTGTCTTGCAAATGAAAAATAATTGATGTACATATGTATACGTAATACATTTAAGCAGAAGTTAATGTCTCTGTGTAGTACACTTGTTTAGTCATTTTAGTGTCATTGTTCTGATGACCTGTACTAGGCAAGACACTCAAAATAATAATGAAATAAATATTTAAAATTTTTTTGAATAATAATACATGTACGAGTAAATGGCATTTCAATCTGTAAATCCATTAACTGCCCTGAAATCAATGTTAAAGCTACAGCACCACAGAAATGGAATTCATAAATAAACTAGATATGTACACTAAATAACTATACTCATCATTTTATGTACACAAAACATACCATTACTTAAATACCAGTAAAATACACATGTAACATGAAAATGAGGATTACCCAAACCATAATAATGTAATGTGCATTTGTATTGTTAAATTGACAAGCAGCTGGTATATAACAATCATGTAGAAAGTAATTTATTGATGGAAAGGGTGCATAGTTTTACTTTTTGATTTGCACGAGTTGCTCAAATTTAACTGTATGGTTTCCAACACTGCAACATAGGCAGAAAACTTTATTTTACAGTAAATACACATAGAAA
The DNA here is from genome assembly GCF_947568905.1 of Ostrea edulis. Classification (NCBI taxonomy): domain Eukaryota; kingdom Metazoa; phylum Mollusca; class Bivalvia; order Ostreida; family Ostreidae; genus Ostrea; species Ostrea edulis. The sequence goes on along the minus strand of NC_079168.1, from coordinate 51,714,812 downwards.
TTCTGACAACTCAAATGCAAATTATCAAGAATTATTTCATGAGAAACATCCATAATACTATAAAATATCAAAAACAGAAATATCTAACCTTTCAGGAGATAAATCACATTTTCTTCATTGCATAGAACACTACTGAATTACATGTACAGAGGCATGAACATGATGGAATGTATAAATATATTTTACATAGTGAGTATTTCACCATTTGAACACAGTTCCAAGAAAACTCTTAATTTTGTAACATTCTACAAATCTAGTATTGCCATATTTGCTCAGTAAGTGCATTGAAAGAATGAAAAAAAGTTGTTTTCAGACATTTGTAACATAGATTTTTGTAAATAACACGTCAACATAAAAAAATATGCAAACAACTGGTATCTGTAAGAAAAGGTATTCGTAAACATTTGAATACTTTAGGGGTCTTAAGAGCATGCACCACTAAACTGGTATGTAATGCAGAACAAGAAATTTTAGTTTCCACAAACATACGAGTAGTTTAACATTTTATGTTTAAAACTGAGGATAAGAGACATGCTTCCTATCAAAATGAAGGAAGATAAATGTCACTGGGAATGCTAACTTAAAAATTCTCAAAGAAAAGTTCATGTAAGCATTAGAGGTGGGACGATCCATCAGTGCACTGATAAATCGTGATACTCGTCTTGGCAATGAAAACGGTGTAAGAAACATCTATAAGACAAGTTATTTGCAAGCTGTTTGGAGCATTGTGAGATTTTTTTATTCTAGTCAAGTAACTAGCTGAACCAAGTGATATTTTTTCCGTTTTGTTTTGAACTGAATAACTGAATAAATTTGAAATCGTTTTTTCTAATTTTTATTAATATGCAAAGTATTGCGATATGTATCATATCCAAGTTGGGTATCATGATGCGTATCAGATCGGCTAGAAAGGATACTGTCCCACCCCTAATAACCATAAAGTAAACACAGTTTTATAATACACTTCCTTGCCAAAATCAGAGAATTGCTCATTTTATGAAAGGATTTTAATTACTTAAAGTAAAATTCATGTACAGAAATATACTGTTCATTAAAAGCTTCAACTTACAGGACGTTGGTTCAGCTTATAGATAAATATACACCAAGCTCATTTTTGAAGGAAGTGCCCCCCACACCCCCAATAATTGGCATTCTGTTTTCACTACCAATAGCTTAACCCAAATTGCTTTTAATCCTGATTAAAACTTATTCACTAACAAGAAAATTATCAAAATAACTGAGCTGCCAATCATCAGAAGAACTACATTCATGTACATATAAAAATATTAGATAAACTGAGATCAACAATGTCATCTTGAATTTAGAAAAATGATATGTAATTTTCTTGCATATATTTTAAAGGTACCCTTTTTACTTTTAAGATATGGCCATCTATTATCATGAAACTGACCATATTTTCCCATTA
>NC_079168.1:51630886-51708386 GCF_947568905.1 Ostrea edulis | reverse complement strand
TAGTACCAAAATAAAGGTCTTGTCACAAGGAATACACATGTGAAATATGAAAGCCTTAACGCTAAGCATTCAAAAGTTAAGGACAAGGTTAAAGTCTTTCAAAAGTGGGTTAAACTCCAAGGTGAAGATTATAAGGTTGAAAATTTTGGTATTAAATGATAGGTCTTGTCACAAGGAATATATACATATATGTGAAATATGGAAACCCTAATCTCTTACTAAGGGGGCATAAAAAGACAACTAAGACTGAATATTGGGATTGAAATTGTTGGATTGGACATTTCGTAACCAAATGCCTACCTCCAGCGATTTTCTCCTTTCTGCTACCACTTTATCAGATCGACTGAACAGTATCTTTCTAGGTGGAAACGACAACTGTGAAACCTACAGAATTAAAAATTTATATACATGTTCATCTGAATAAATCTCATTCAGTTACTTTTAATTGAGTACATTTTTATGACATTTTGAACAAAGTCCTTAAAACAGATCCTCAAAATCCAAAGATTTGGTAAATACTATTTGAAACTTTTATTAAATACATTGTAGAGTATATTTTCATGTGGAATTTTATAACATATCACATTGTAGAGTTTTTTATGTGGAATTTCATAATATATCATTCAATGGAATCATATTTCTATGAAATGTGTGTACTTCTAACCTCAAGGTATTTTTTTTTCATATCCTGATGGAGCTGTCGAAATCTACTGTATCTCCTGTATATGCTCCATATATCCTCGCCAACTGCTATCTACAAAGAAATGGTATCACAGAGTTTGTCAGAGGTCTGATAGGGTACTACAGGAAAGAAAGCAAAGATAGTTTAGTCATTTTTTCTGCATCCAATTTCTTTTTTAAAAATGTACAAAAGTTTGGAAAGGTATTACCTTTACTTCATACTCATAATGAGTATCTGATCCATAACCATGGAGACGGTAGGTCGGGATGCCGATTCTGATCTGAAATGCCTCTAAAAAGCTGCCAGAATAAGACCCAGATCCTGTCTGAAATATATATAGACTATCATTTATTCCGTTATATTCAACTAATTTTTCTGATTTGTTTTTTTTTGGGGGGTGGGGGATAATCATTATTGTACATTTGCTTCTTACCACTGAGCTAGAACTCCTTGCTCTAGACAACTGGTCTGTGGAAGAACTACTGGTGGGAGACTGAAGAAAAGACAACACGAGTCTCATTAACTTTGTACAGTGTATATACATGTACAATCTTAAGCATGCATAGACTATTGTCAGTTTATTTCTGTATTGTAAATGTAGTGCTTTACCATGCTAGATCCATAAGGATTGGAGCGAGTTTGCAGTGAGGTCATAGAAGAGTGTCTGTAAGTAAAATGGGTGATATTAGTCATAAATACAAATACACACATGCTAAATTGTCTAAGAAGCCTTTGGTTAGACAGGTCGTCCTGTGTGACCATTAGCTTTGATAGAATCAGAAACTACACATATACTACCAAATAGACCAGATGTTATTAAGGTACTTATATAAGCAGGGAATTATAGACCCATGTATCAATACCAGACATACCTAGAGATTTCTTGGTCCGCCTCAAATTTGGCCTTCAACTGTTTGATTTCTCTGCTGTGTTGCTCCTTTAATTTCTGAATTTCTAAATCTCTTTCTACTCTCTCTTTTTCTCGCTCTTGTTTTCTTACATTTTCTCTCTGTTTTTTCTCTTCAAACAGACGTCTTTTCACTTCTTGCTCCACCAAAGCATTGATCCTACAAAAGATGAACACTGTGGAGGCTGCATCTCATTTGAATCCTTCATGCATATACATCATATGGAAATACCATCACCAAGAAATAAAAAAAAAATATTCGATTTTCCCTCATTTCCTCTGAAATTTTCCAATTTCAACGAAATTCTTTGACATGCTGGGATGTAACAACTAGGAAGATTTCACTTGGATACATGTATACACAGTACATGTGTTTGTAATCTAAAATACATGCAAAATGTTGTCCCAGTTTGAAAACCAAACAAAAACTTTGGTTGATGAACAACACTTACACAAATTCATGCCATCTTATTCTGGAAGACACGAGAAAATGGAAGAAAATATTAAAAGATAAGACAACCACAAAAAGACCAGAAACTAAATACACTTTATATCCCCTCCCTTCAATATCACTGTCAACAAACCTTTCTTGATTCTCTAGTTCCTGAAGTTTGAATCGCTCAAACTCAATCTTATCCAGCTCAGCATTTTTCTGCTCATCAAACAACTTCCATTTTTCCTCTAGTTCTTGTTCTGTCAGTTCTAGCTTAGCTTTTAGATCTTCCACCTCCTATATCAGAGAGCCACATCATTACACATACCTATAATCATTTTGTTGTTGTTGTTTTTTTCTTTCTACATTGCAGTGATAGATGACATGAGCATGAAAATAAAATAAGCATTTACGTTTTAAAAACTGACACACATTAACAGATGAGGTTTGGATTTGTATTTTTACCCAGAAATCCTTTAGATAAATTCTCTTTCAAATCAACAAGTGTCATCATTGTCGCTAATCTTTCCTTCAATAAATCTAATGTTACCATGGTCATCATGTGCAAGTGATAGTGTGCTTCAAAATATTTTTAAGGCCAAAGTGCTCATAATTAATCTATTATTTTAATTAGCTGACCATTTTTCATGATAGACACAACAAAGATGTAGTATTAATTGCTGCCAAAACACAGGAGACCACCAATTCATGGCTGACCTTGGATTGTTATGTCAATCAATACTTTACTCATTATTTTCTACCTTGACTGACGAGCAGCAGTTCTTCCAACCTTGACCAGTTAAATTTTATGGCGGGGCTTAAAATCTCAGTCTCTAATATACTTGTACCAAAACAAAATTAACAATCGTAGTTCATTACTTACTTTTAGTTTACTCTGCATTGCTGGATCTTCAAAGTCACTGGTATTCATATCGGGGGACTTTTGATCTAGTAATCTAAGATAACAGTATAATATATTATTAAATCAATAATAATGTATCATGAAGTATTCTCTGGTTTAAAAATGTTGTAATAGATGTACATACTTGTACTTCATTTAATTCTCACAAGAGGCCCACAGGCCTAATCGGTTTCCTAAGTATTGATTAAAAGTATCACTAGCCTTAAAGGGACTGATTCACGATTTCCCCATAAATTTTGTTTTTCACTTTAAATGATCAAAATCTATAGTCTAATATGTTTACAAGGTTTCACAAAAAAATTAAGGTTATTCATCAAGACAGAAGCTCATTATAGAGAGTTTATTATTTGTTTTGAAAACAAAGATTGAAGTGTGTTATTGTTTACGAAGTTTTCAAAATAAATGGATATTGATCCAAGTTTATTAGATATATCACATTTCAAGTATACTTTAAGTAAAACGTATCATTTAAAAGTTAAAATTTGTGATTGTACAAAATGAAGATGCTTTAAATTACAAAAATTAACGTTTCACTGGTTTGTTTGTTTACATAAAAAGACTTGAGTCTTTGTTTACATAACACAGAATCAAAGCTAAGATACTGCTCTTATTCTTGCATTCAGATGGTCCAAATTTTGGTTGTCAACATTAAATGAGTTGTATTTTTAATTTTTAACATCAAAAATGATAAAAATTTCTTTCAAAAAATGTGAACCAGTCCCTTTAAGACCTAAGAAATCTATAACAATTTTCCTATTCTGCATATCTAAGCTAAATTCTAATATTCAGCAGCAGTGTAAAACAAGTCTTTCTGCTTTTCCTAACTCTGAAACCAAAACCCTTACCACTGGGATCATGAAATGTACAATTTCTGTCAAGGGCTACCTGCTCCTACTAAATATCTATTTAGTTTTAATTTTATAATAGTATCAATAGCATTAAAGACGTTACTTATTAATAAATGTTTTACACATACCACTATATGCCAAGTTTCGCCTTGCTCTGGTGTCAGAACCTCTACCTTAGGGATCATAAAATTTACAATTTTGGTAGAAGACTCCCTGCTCTACATGACTAGATGCATTTACTTTTTCTTAAAGATGTGCAGTTGTAGAAAAGATTTTTCAAAATTGGTTGATTTTTGACAGTGTTTGCCCTGTCCCTAAGGACTCAGGGGTGCAGGAGCCATGCAATTTACAATTTATGTCCATTTGTCTCAAAGATGCTTCATACCAAGTTTGAAAAAAAATTGGAATGGTAGTTACCAAGAAGTTAAAAATGTTCAATTGTTAACGGACGACAGATGACGCACAATGATGGATGCAGAACAATACCAAAAGGTCACCTGAGTGACTCAGGTGACCTAAAAAGTGCATCTGAAAGATTTCTGTAAATTACATGAATGAAAGTAAACTCAGCAATAAAGAATTCTTAAAATCCACTATGGAGAAAAAAGCTAATTATCTAGGAAAATGACAGAAAGGAAGAGATACCTTTCTCTCTGGGATTGAATGTTTCTCAGTTCTTCCTGGAGATTCTTCTCCGCTTTAACAACCTTTGCTTCAAGATCTGTTACAGCAATTTGTGTGTTTTCCCTGCATAAAGACATATCCTCCAGCAATGACCTTTTCCTCTGTATAATCTCTGCTTGTCTGATGTCCTTATCATCACATAAGCTTTGTTCACTAGATCTTAGTTTTTCAACTTCATGTTCACAATGTGACACTTCTCTCTTTAACTTCTGTGTCAATTTCTCCTTTTCTTTTAATGCTGAATGTAAATGATACAGACTTTCATCCTTTGAAACCACTATATTATCCCTTTTCAAAGCTAATTCACCAAGTTCCTCATCTTTATTCACCTCAAATTTTTCCATTTCTTTTTCAATTTGATCTAGAAGCAGCTTTTCTTTGTGGGAGGTAATTTCCTCCTCCTCCTTCAGCAATTCCCTGGCTTTCTCCAATTCATCATGTTCAACCAACAATTTGTCTCGTTCTTCATTATCTTGGCACTGATCAAGTTTCTTTCTCAATTCCTCCTCATGTTCCCTAAGATCGTGCCATGCTTCTTCTATTGTCTGATTGGTTGTTGCTATATCCTCCAGAGGGCGCTGCCATCTACCTTTCATTTCCTCTTCTTCTTTTCTGAACTGCTCATCTGCTTTCAAATAATTTTCATTCTCCTTTAAGTAAAGTTTTTTTACTTCTTCATTTTGCCTTAAAAATATTTCTTTCTTTGAGTTGAAATCCTCTCGTAGTCTGGATAATTCAGTCTCACTTTCCTCTGCCTGTTTCTTACTCTAAAAGAGGAAACTCAGAATAAATTGATCTTACAGAAACCTCTCAAAAACTTTAAATAGTTACTGTCATAGAATCTATATACAGTATAATTTGTCCAAACCGGCCTCTGAGTACTCTGGCGCTCTGTCAATTCCGGCCACAAAATATAGTCCCTAACATTTCTTTAACAAATCCTTTATTAATAATTCCCTGTACTCCGGATACTGCGTATTCTGTATATCGGCCGGCTTACACAGTCCCAACTGCTATCAATTAACTTTAATTATCCTGTGTAAACCGGCCCCTCGATGATACACCACCCTAATTGTTGTGGTCAATTGTATTCGGTGTACACAAGGTCCCAACTGCTCGTAATTAGCTCTAATTATCGCATGTAAACCAGCCACCCCACGATGACCAACCTGTCGGTATTCGGTCGATCACACATGGTGTACAAAAAGGGTGTCTCATGGGAAGCCACAGGTAAGTAAAAGAGTGCAACTGGCGATGAGTCGCGATCAGTTTAAAATAAAACCTAATTTTTAGGGGATGCACTTTTCAATTATGACAGCACCACGCACAAGGTAATGGCGCCCTTCCCCTAACGACAGAGACGAGAACTGACATTAAAAGACAAAGTTCAATTAATCGATGAATTCGATACATTTTTGGAATGAAACAAAATCGGCAACAATCCCGTTATGTTTTCCAAAAGCAGGGTTTCCCCTCGTGGACTTCTCGGAGCTCTACGGCGAGTCAGACAGTGATGATATGCAGCTAGTTAGCACAACTCGCCATGTCCGGTCGATCACTCGGTATTAGTTTCCGTTTCACATATTGAGACAGTTGAAAGCGATACATTTACAATGAAAGCTGGGAAAGACTAAATTTTAAACGAACGCAACACAAACTTGACGAACGCACATAATGTAGCACTTGATAACGGCGATGATGTAGACGAAATCGACAATTTACCAACAGAAAATTGCGCGAATAGTTCCCAGATTTTAAACTGTTTAATAATAATTGAAACTTTTTCAAATGAGCACGACAATAAAACACTGACATTTATATTTTTACATTTTGAATTCTTTTGTGATAAATGTATATTAAAATACATATGTATGCATAGATAGTGAATACAAGGGAAGCAACTCTCATTCTTGTCAACATTCTGCACTCCGGACTCTGTGCAAACCGGCCAATTTCTTTGGAACCACACATAGCCGGTTTAGACAGATTATACTGTAGATCATTTCAATTTTAAATATATTATATAACATCATTCAGTGGATATTTTCTAGCTCAGAGGCACCTGAAACACTGAAAAGTAACTGCATATTTGTTTGCAAGAATAGTGAAAAAACATGATGTGTTTGCGACACACTATAATATTAAAGTATCAGATAGACAGACAGGACAAAAACAATATACCATCCAATCATTGATACAAGGCATAAAAATCTACAACAATCATGGAATGAAGAATGGAGGGAAAGATTCAACACTATGTGCCATTACATGAAAGGTCATAAAAAAGTTTGTAAAACTACAACTATGACAAAAAATGAATGACAGAAATGATCAACATTTTACACCTGGCCATTTATGGTGGAGACATAAGATAGAAAGTGACCATTAAACTCCAGTGTTAATCCAATAGCTATTACTGTGTGTCTAGAATGAGATTTACCAAAGCAAACATCATAGAAAAAGTGAAAGCTGCAAATGATTCACTGGGGTCACAATGGATACCAAATATCCTCTCAAAGTTCACCTTAGATACTAGGTCTGTTTGTGCTGTGATTTGAGTCTGTAATTCCTGTGATACTGCCTGGAATTTACCATCTGCAGTCAGCTCCTCAGCCACCAGCTCATCCATTTGTTTTTGTTGTGAAGCTGTCGTTATGCTTTTCGACTCCTGTAATGCCCCAATCTCCTACCAAACATTAAATTTTATTTTCAGTAAAATTATATTCAAATTCTATGTTACTGATCTTGTGCAATTTCCTTTCAATTCATGTTTGCAAAAAGGTTACCTCTGTGTTTCATGGGTAATATACCTTTTTAAGCTTGTTGATGGATTCCTGGGCTACTTTTCTTAACACCTTTTCTCTCTCATCCAATTCCTTTAGCATTTCATCAATATGACCTGTCTATAAAAACAATTTTATCTAAATCAACAATTTTCACAACTTTTCTTAGTTACAGTCTTCCTATTATATTTCACTTATCAATCATGAATTCATCTCTTAAATAATATTTCACAATGCTCACCGAATCATCCCACTGTTGATGAAGAAAAATTTGATAAACTGGAATTTTATTAATCTTGAGATAAATGTTGGGTTGGTTATTTTATACATAAACTTCTCCCTATATGTATATTTCTATGAACCCCTATTTCCATCTTGGCTCTTGGAGCCATAATTTGAACTAACTAAAAAGATTTACAAATCCCATCACCTCACTTAATCAAATTCCCTTGAAAGTAGTGGATGGCTACCCATTTGTAAACACTTGAATATTCCGTTCATACAAGGATGATTTATGCCAGCGATTGAAAGTGGCCTAGTATGTAAAAGTTAGCAGACCTAAAGCTGTATAAAGAAACTGATAATGGATAGAAATAGATAAGAATAGCTCACTTGAATAAGCTGTTGGAATCATGTACAGTTAAACATGGTTATAATGAAGACACTTAGATAAAAATAAAGAACTCATTGGATATAATGAATCATGTCTACTAGGAAGTGAAACAGGACTTTGCCACCACACCCCATTTTACTGTACACTGTACCATCAAGAATACTCACCTGGTGCTTTTTACTCTCCCACATTTGCTGTTTGTACTAAAACAGAATAAAGAAAACAAAAATTAGTTTGTCAAAATTAACAAGACAAAATTGACTTTACAGAAGCTTTAATACAAACTGTCCATTAAACATTATCAAACTAGATAATATTCATTCATGCATATTCATGATTTTCTGTGGTTAAAACAAACTAGACATAGTCAGGAAAGAGTGATATTCTCCATGGCTTCCTGCTTACAATCCCAGAACAGGATCTACCTTCTGCAGGCTGATTTCCAGTCTCTGTAGTGCGTACTGTTTTTCCTCCAGTTCTTTCTCTAGCTGGAACTGTTGAGACTGACGCTCATCCTCAGCCTTACCATATTTCTTCTCCATTATATTAATTTGTAATCTACAGTAATATATACAGAATATAGGGAAATGGTGCTCAAATGGAAAAATCCACAATTTTTAAATTCGAAATTTCTTTTTAATATCAAGTTGAAAAAAATGCAATTGTTTCACATTTACGATACATGCATCATTTATGATCTTTAAATCTATAAAATACATGCATATGACTTTGTTCATATTATTTTACCTTTTCTCCTCTATTTTTTGTAAATCTTCATTATGGGCTTGCTCAAGTTCAAATCTATCAATAAGAGGTATAGATGTAATATTTTTTGTAGTATGGAATATGTGTTGTTTTAACTTTCTTCATTACATGAAGCCCCAGTAAGGCAAGAAACTGTCCTTTGCATGCAGTGGTAACCTTATATTATAAATAACTGCACAGAAGAAAATAGATTTTCATCCCCTTTAAATTTCCACCTGTTTTTCTCATTGGACAAATTCAAAACTGGGCAAACACAAATCTTCTCATTACTCTAAGGTAGCGAAGAGCACCTGTGAGCAAGTTTAAAATGGGAGGGGGGGGGGGGGGGGAGGACTGTGAAAATAATACAAGGTGAATTTCCATGTATACAGTATCTGTGTCAAATAGATCTCTTACCCAACAGACAACAGAGAAAGATTATCTGTGGATCGGTACAAATCTGACATTGATTTACTCAGTAGAGATGTCCTAGAGAGACTCAAGCCACACTGAAAAATGAAAGTATTTGTTGTTCTGAAAATAAAACTTTTCACTCAAATACAGTCAGAAATTTAATCTTTATCATTTTACAGACAATATAACTTGTTTACCAAACAACATACAGACAGTAAGAAAATTCAAAGTCTGGTGCCAAAAAGTGAATAACGTTTATACAACATTTCAGATCACACAACCTTCTGAATAGACAAGTCTCACTGTATTCTGATTTATCTCCCCTTAACACTGTACCTCATTCTCTTTCACTTACATTATTCAGCTCTGCTTTCAGTTTCTCTGCCTCTGCAGGGTTGTTATATCGAAACATGTTGGTTTTTCCAAGTAGAATTACAGCTCCTGTTTAAAATAGTCAATTAACACTTCTTTGAATGCAAAATAATTATTTTCAATTATTACATGTTTGTAATGTTAAGAAATGATATCATTATACATTCATGTATAACTGATATTGAATTTAAATGAAGTTACAGAAATGAGTTTCCATATCATTGTAATTTAACATCAACAATCAATGTAAGTAATCATGGATTTAGGGAATTTACTATGTTTAATACTGGTACAGGTAGTCTAGTTGGATAATTTTTAGAGCATGTGATTCTGAGTTATTTGAGACAAGAAGCCGATGGGCCACATCATTCACCTGTGTCACAACGGCCCTGCTGTTGTGATTTTTAAAAGATTTTTTTTCAATTTTTATTCCCATGAAAAATTTCCAAGGGCTCTGACATTACTGAAGTGAACATGAATTCACACAACATGGGGATGCCTACACACAAATTATTCACATGACCTTGTTGTTCTGGGAGAAGGTCATGGTCACATAGATCATGAAATTAAAGGCCTTGCCTTAAGAAATCTATATACAACATATAAAAAAAAAAATCTACTTTAAATAGTTCTGGAGATATTGAATAAGTCAGATTTTTTAAAAGTAGGTCTTACTCCAAGGTTAAGGTCACAAGATCAAACATCATGGTATGTCTTGCCATAAAGAATCTATACACAATATATGAAAGTCTTTCCTTAAACAGTTCAGGATATATTAAATAGGTTACATTTTCTTAAAAGTAAGTCAAACTCCAAGGTCACAAGGTCAAAGATCATGGTATGGAATGAAAGGACTTACAATAAGAAATCTACACAAAATATGAAATTTCTACTTTAAATAATTCAGGAGATATTGAATAGATCAGTTTTTTAAAAGTAGATCAAACTTTGAGGTCAAGGTCACGATCTCATCTTTTCTGCCTAAGTGCTTCTTAAGAATTTTTTAAAAAGATTTTTCCTACATATCAGCATGTTACACTTTGATCCTCTATTGTGGCCATGCCCTACCCCTGGGGACAATGAAATATACTTGAATCTACTCTATGTCAGGAGGCTTTCATGTAAATTTCCTCTTTTCTGGCCCAGTGATTCTTATGAAGATTTTCAAAGATTTTTCCTATTATCAGCATGTAATACTTTGATTCCCTATTGTGACCCGGGCATCCTACCCCTTGGGAACATGATTTGAACAAACTTGAATCTACTCTTTTTGGTATATTTCCACTTTTCCGGGCCAGTGGTTTGAGAAGATTTTTGACGATTTCCCCTATATATTCACATGTAAAACTTTGATTCCCTATTGTGCCTCCAACCTATCCAGTGATTCTTGAGAAGATTTTTTAAAGAATTTTTTTATACATCAGGATGTAAAACTTTGATCCCTTATTGTGGTCCCATCCTACCCCTGGGGACCATGATTGGAACAAACTTGAATCTACTCTATGTCAGGAAGCTTTCAGGTATATTTCTACCTTTCTGGCCCAGTGGTTCTTGAGAGGATTTTGAAATGACTCCACCCTATTTTTGTTTTTTCTTGATTATCTTCCCTTTGAAGGGGGCATGACACTTCATTTGAATAAACTTGAATCCCCTTTACTTAATGATGATTTGTGCCAAGTTCAATTGAAATTGGCCATGTGGTTCTGGAGAAGATGAAAATGTGAAACATATTTTGATCAGAAATGTTCATTTGAGCCTTCGGCTCAGGTGAGCTAAAAAGCATATAAATACTAAACTAAAAATGTTCTAAATATTTCTTTTATACGTACATGTACACATACCTTGTGTTAATTTTGTGGGTTCAATGACAACATTGCCATTCACAGCACACAGAGCCTCATCTACTGGATAGAGAATGACTTCTCCTTCCGTGTTCTCAATCCAACAATGGTACCGCTCCACATCTAGCCCAGCTATCACTGAATGGTCATAAGTGTATATGTATTTACATGTAACAAATATGTTCTATTATGAGTGAATACCAAAGCCATTGAAAATATTTAAAGGCAATAATGATACTGCACTGCAAAAATATTATCTAAACAATAAAATGCTTTCTTTGTTGTTTCATCGGGTGATGAAGGTAGCCAGCATTGCAGACAAAAATCATAACCTGCGGGGTTATGTAAATTTTTTCTGCAATGATTGCTACCTTCATCACCTGAGGAAACAACAAAGAAAGACATTTTATTGTTCATATTTATAATTTTAAGCATGGTTTTGAAATATAAACTAGATTTAAGTACTGAAATATAATATGGTTGACCCATTCTTTACGTTAAATGGAACAGCCATCGCACCCTTTGACCTTGATGACACTCCTTATTTGGTAATATTTACATTCACTGAATCTTTTCTCTTATATTTCTTTTGAAATTGATATTGTTTTCATCATACAATGAAGGAATGTTTGTTACAAACTAGTTTGATCTGGTTTTTTAGTACCACCTGTCTGTGTAATCATTACCAAATATGGAGCATCACTTAAAAACATAAAAGACAGTCTGGAAATTCTTCCAAGTAAAGAATATAGGATCTAATAGCATTGTTAAAAAAATGACACCCTGTGTGCACATGCAATCATCATGTCATGTGAGTGATAATGGTAATACTAACACGATTAACCTACTCACCTATGTATTGTGAGTGATAATGGTAATACTAATACGATTAACCTACTCACCTATGTATTGTGAGTGATAATGGTAATACTAACACGATTAACCTACTCACCTATGTCATGTGAGTGATAATGATAATACTAACACGATTAACCTACTCACCTATGTATTGTGAGTGATAATACTAACAAGATTAACCTACTCACCAATGTCATGTGAGTGATAATGGTAATACTAATACGATTAACCTACTCACCTATGTCATGTGAGTGATAATGGTAATACTAACATGATTAACCTACTCACCTATGTATTGTGAGTGATAATGGTAATACTAATACGATTAACCTACTCACCTATGTATTGTGAGTGATAATGGTAATACTAACACGATTAACCTACTCACCTATGTATTGTGAGTGATAATGGTAATACTAACACGATTAACCTACTCACCTATGTATTGTGAGTGATAATACTAACAAGATTAACCTACTCACCTATGTCATGTTAGTGATAATGGTAATACTAACACGATTAACCTACTCACCTATGTCTTGGGAATCATCTGCATCACCTCTTCCAACTGAAGTTCTACCTTCCTGAATAAAAGAAGAAATGACTAAATTGCTTAAATTCATTCTGAAAGAAACTTGATTCCAAACTATGTAAACTAACTTTAATCCAGATACACTGCATGAGACAATACACAGACCACATACAGTAGAGGACAAAAAATAATAGACACCTAGAGCACATGTCACACACAGACCACACTATCACATGGAACAGTCCACACACAGACCACACTATCACATGGCACAGTCCACACACAGACCACACTATCACATGGAACAGTCCACACATAGACCACACTATCACATGAAACACACCACACTATCACATGGAACAGTCCACACACAGACCACACTATCACATGGCACAGTCCACACACAGACCACACTATCACATGGAACAGTCCACACATAGACCACACTATCACATGAAACACACCACACTATCACATGGAACAGTCCACACACAGACCACACTATCACATGGAACAGTCCACACACAGACCACACTATCACATGGAACAGTCCAAACACAGACCACACTATCACATGGCACAGTCCACACACAGACCACACTATCACTTGGAACAGTACACACACATACCACATTGTTATACCCCTATAAAACAGTTCCTAGATAACTCCTTACAAAAAAAGTCCAACATTTCGACTGTTCTGGCGACTGTTGGACTGGGAACTGTTAAAATCGACTGTTAAAAAAGACTGTTGACCGATGACGTCATATGGTGCTAACTCAAGTTATCTTTTTGTGTTGTTTAGATAAAGAGAAATGGCAGATGCGCATTTTGCGACAGCAATGGAAGATGAAATTCAATTAATTCTTCAAATTAGGGACAGCAAGAACATAAAAAAAATATTTGTTCATCATTTTCTAGAATCAATTGTATAAAATGAAGTTTACTTATTTCTATTTTATTCTTGTTAAAGCGGTTATACACAGGTCACATGATTTTTGGTCTGCTGATTTGTTTACGTAATGGCGAGGTTCACTGGTTTGGCTGGTGATGAAATACAGAATTTATCAAATGAAAAGTAGAGCAGATACACGAAAAATATAATTATCAATTAAGATATTGGGTACGTTTTCTTTTAAACTAGTGGAATCAGGTGATAAATGTACTCAATCACACTGGCCGTTCAAAGTCAACAAACCAAGTGCATCTAGTAAAACAACCCAAGAAATGAAGTTATATAACAAAACAGTTATGGACTGGGTCCTTGGACAACAGCTGTTTTGTTTGACCCTCGAATGAGCCCAGTCAATATCTGTATAATATCACATGGCTACTTCAAAATTCAACTTTCATTAAAAGTTTATATGACTATTATCAAAATTTAGGAATACCACCAAATCTGTAAAATTAGTATCTTACATGTATCACGACATTGTTATTTAGTTATGAATTAAATTTTTTTCTGTTGGCATTTTATGTTTTTGATCAGGAATCATAGAGCACAGACATACTCTAAAACCACTCACTAATATAAAGTGTAAAATGATGATGTGAATGAAATGTGTAAAACTGGTGATGGAACACATCAGTGCTCCATTATATATCGGAAACTATGGCTGAAACATTGGAACTATAGTCTATATTACAGTGAAACTGCTTATTTTGTAGCATTATACAAACAATTGTAAACAGCCAATCTAATCCACACCGAAATCTTTTTGATAGGCATGAATTCATTTTTGTTCTGTAAATAAACTACATGCAGATGTTTCAATGACCATTTTTGAATTTTGTCATGTTTTATGAGGCACATATCAGTAGTATAGTTAATAGAGTCCTTTGAAAGGAGATAAAAGATCAAAAATCAATATAATTTGAAAGTTTCATCATGTTGTTTGAATGTTGCCACTATTTAGTTGACATATATATGTTTAAAAAATTGCACTTTTTAATCAAATTGACAAAATTGCAGTGATATGGTATAATTTGTATGGTCATGAAAAATCATTGGAATTGCAAAAAAAAATTTTTTTTTCATGCATGCAACATTCTTAGCATAAATTCGCAATTCATAAATAAACTTGCAAATTATAATTGCACAAGAAATCTTCTCAAACAGTGAACATCACAATACATTCAACATAAACAATGGTGTAAAATACATTTTACTTACTACACATTCAAAACATAAAATTCCTGGTCTGAAATCATTCATCCATATTTTTAGTAATAGAAATGCTTCAAATTCCAGAATCTTCATTAGGAAATATACGATACATATAGATCTATGTATTAAAATAAAACTACATGTACTTATTGTCATATTAGAAATATATGTACAAAAATGTCTTCATGTATTACATTAGGTCATTGATTATGATGAAGGCCTAATCTGAATTAATTTAATGGCACATTAGGTCATTGATTATGATGACGGCCTAATCTGAATTAATTTAATGGCACATTAGGTCATTGATTATGATGAAGGCCTAATCTGAATTAATCTAATGGTCTGACCTTGAGAAGGCCTAATCTGAATTAATTTAATGGCCTGACCTTGAGAAGGCCTAATCTGAATTAATTTAATGGCCTGATCTTGAGATGACTTAACCTGAATTAATTTAATGGCCTGACCTTGAGATGGTACAGCATGATCCCTGTACTAAGTATATCATCATCAATGCCAATCAGGTGCGGGAGTTTGGAGTCCAGGACTACGCCCATCCCCTCCTTTCTGACTGCCACATTCTGATCCTGTAGAAATACACCAAATATATCAAACAATACATCTCTCATCATGATAAAAGCTCCACTGTGCAGTATTGTCATAAGTTTAAACCATACTAACCCATACTAAACTGATTTCTAAAGAAAACCTGTCATTATCAGGAATAATTGCTATGTCTCAATGTATGTGTACACAAGCATAATGTAACAATGTCTCAACACAAACAATTACACATTTTTCACTGTGGTAATTACTTTGTAATCACTCAGAGACCTCTTTACATAAACAATTACAAAGGTCTTTAAAATTTATGCTCAAATGAAATATACAATGGACATGAATATATCACAAACATAATCAATGATAATTTTTTTCAAGACCAAAATATACACATAAGTTCACATTATAATATACTACTAATTCATCAGTTTATAATGTTATGCCACATTATATTTCACAGGCAGATGTATGCAAATTTATTCACAAACCTTCAGTATTTTTGCGGCTTCATTCCATTTGCCTGCCCACTCCTCAGTCAAGACTTTAACCCGAGCCTCATTCTCGTGTAACTTTTCTTGTACTTTGGGGGTGGATATGCTGTCCTGTAAAAACATAAATTTGAATATAAATCATACAAACAATACATTTTTAATGGAGCATGTGTATACAGTAAATATAATTACTCAGTATGTTAAAGTTTACTATTCCTTTAATACATGTACATGTATATTAAAATAAATTTTATATTTCAAAATACATGAGGGTATGAAATGCGACGCTTCATATTGGTACACCATGAAGCATGTTAGCGCTTCATGAAGTGTTGATGTGAAGCGTTGCAGTTCATACCTGTATGCATTTTCAAACATGAAATTTCTTGTTTACATTCTACATGTACTTTAATCTTTGTTGGAATTCCCAGCTGTTAAAATAGACATACTATGTTCATCAAGATTTATACGCATATTGTTCACAACTGCAGCACATTTATGAGGAAATGGTAATTTGTAGAGAGATAAAGGCAAAAACATTGGAAATGTAAATATCTAAGAATTGAACAGCACTTTTGAGCTGTTCATGGTCAATATGAACGGATTTGAGGCAAATTCTGTGAATCACGCTAGCGCAATTCACAGAATTTGCCTCAAATCTAAATCCGTTCATACTCACCATGAACAGCTCAAAAGTACTGTTCAATTCTTATATCTATATTCCTTTACTAAATCACTGTTTGTTTACATTGCTTCTATAAGTCATGAAATATTTTGTTGCATAAAATGAACTCCTAAGATCCTCCTATGTCAGTCTTATTGTGACGTACGTCAAATCATAAACATGACGTAACACTTCGTCTTACCCTGCCCTTTATCTACATTGCACGGTGCACTGTATTTTGAAGCTAGGAGATCACAAGATTAGGATGATAATCCATGTCAGCTCACAATCTTAAAGGGACTGATTAACCATTTTTCCCAAAATTTTGCTTTTTAATTTCATTGATCAGAATATACTGCCTAATGTGTTCAAAAGATTTCACATAAAAATTAAGGTTATACAATATCACAGAAGCTCATTTTAGAGAGTTCATTATTTGTTTTGTAAACAAAGATTGCGGAATTTATTGTTTATGAAATTTTCAAAAGAAATGGACATCGATCTAAGTTTATTATATCTTTCACATTTCAGCATTCTTCGGGTAAAAATGTGGCATCTAAAAGTTAAAATTTGTAACTATGCAAAATTAAGATGCTTTATATTACAATATTGATATTTCACTGGTTTGTTTATATACATAAAATGACTCGAGTCTTTTGTTTACATAACACCAATTTAAGGCTAAAATATTGCTTTATTCTTGCATTCAGGTCAAAATGTTGGCTGTCAACATTAAATGAGTTATATTTTTAATGTTTCACATCAAAAATAAAAAATATTCATTAAAAAATTGTGAACCAGTCCCTTTAATCCGAGGTGTGACTTTGCGAGATCTTTGTAACACATGTTGTATTTTTTCAAATCATTACGCTCTCTCAGTCGCGTGCTTTAAGCTAGTTCATAATCCGTTCATAGTCAATATGAATGGATTGTGTTGCGTGCTGAAATTGGTTGGTTCATAGAGGAAAATGTGATTTGTAATATAAATATACATGAAGTCTATAAAGAATATCAGCATAAAAGCAGACAGAAATGTACTTACAATGTTCCCTCCAAGCATCGCCTTAAGCCTCGCTATCTCCTCTCTCAGTTCTCTGATGAGTCGAACATTGGTATCCTAGATAAACAGTTCACAGTAAGCGATACATTACATACTGTAAATTAAGAACAGTCAATATTTCAATCTTGTTATAAAGAACAATTTCAAAGCATGTTCCTGAGAAGAACATTATCCTCCTAAGTGTCATTACATCCATACTTCATTCACTGTTGGTCTGTTGATGATGTTCTTTGCTCTGTTTGCATATCTCAGGGTGCTCAAGGTCTCACCATAATTGACATCTGCGGGTGATATTGCTGAAAAATCACAAGTTTACTTTTCTCAGCTTCAGAGGTGTGTTTCCAACACATCTATTATCATATTACCAGTCTTTATAGACATACTCCTCTGAAGATCCGAGTTGTAGTTGCACACTCACTTGCAATCATGATAGTCCTGGAGTTGCCCCCCAAACTGTCTTTTAAGAGCCAAGTCAGGACCGAGTCTCTGTACGGAATGAAGGTTTTCTTCTCATGTTTGTTAGTTGAGATATCAGCTACAACAATCAATGCACTGTAACGTTCTATATGTAATCAATAAAAATGTATTTAAAACTAGAACTGTCCTAATGGGACTAATACCCCCCGCGGGCCATATAAGATGATGGGAAATATCTAATGCAAGCACATTGGATATTTTCACATTATCTACAGGGCAATCAATGTGAATGCAGAAGTGTATATTCTACAGTACAGCAGTACATGAAATATTAAAAATATGCTTAATATAAACAATGAATACTATTTGGCACTATATATACTAAGATGAGAATAAAGTTTGAATCAAATCTGTTCAACGGTATTAGAATTAAACTCTGGACAAAGTGCGCAACCCCCAAAATGAAAAGAAAATGTGCGTAACTTCTATAACTGTTAAAATATTTCAATAAAAATAGGAGATGCACAACTTCATAATATATAGAAGATGTGCATAAAGTTTGAATGAAATATGTGCAACGGACAGACGGACGGACGGACGGACAGACAGACGGACAAAGTGATTCCAGTATACCCCCCCAAACGAGGTATAATAAATATAGAATGAGACATTGTGCGAGTAGCTCTTCTTTGTATCTTGTGCAAATTTGGAGTGCTGGAAATATTGGTTACTTTAGCAGAGGAAAATTTGATAAAATGATAAACATGTTAAATGAAATAAATCTGCAAATGCATGTATGTTACATATTACAACTCTCCCATGGTAAGCTTTGTACCATAAGTTTCTGAGAAAAAAAATAAAGTGGGAAAAGTGTGACAAATGGAAGGATGTGCTAATAAAGGTAAACCTAATTCTAAAGTTAATTTTAAAACAGAAATATCTTTGAGTGGTTTAGGCTTAGTATGTATGCATCCTGTTTAAATCTAGACTATCAGGTTGTAGATACACGAGTCTGAGTGTCCTAACTAAAACATAGATTACCATCACCAGGTTGCATGTGTCTGTGTGTTCTACATAACACAGAGATTACCATCACCAGGTTATAAATACACGTCTATGCATCCTACCTTACACAAAGATTTCAGTCTCCAAGTTAAAGATAAATGTTTCTCACATTATCACCAGTGTGAGATTGGCTTTACCCAAGTGAGACAGTCATGTGAGATTTTTCTGTCTTACACTGCTGCAATGTCATTTGATTGTGACATCATATACATGTATTTTCTATGATTTACATTACATGGTGAAGTAAAATATTTTGTATTCTTTTCTTTAAATTTCAAAACTTTTGATATAGCTCTCTGATGGACAATCTTGGATTTTTTAGTTGCTCCTGCCTGTCTAATTAGTGTTTGCATTGAAGTTCAAATGAGGATTTTGATCATTTTGAATTTTCTCCAAGCTCCTGAATTTATGCACTAAACAGTGGGTAAAATGTGAGGAAAATAATCCTTCATTATTTACTCATATGGGATAGGGAAATTTCACTTCTGGAACAAGATCCGCTTTCTAGGACTCAACAAAGCCTCGTCCTAGACTGAATCTTGTCCCCTCAGTGGAATTTCCCTACCCCACACTCATACTAATGAAGGATTCTATAAGTCTACATGTCCTACCTAATGCAGAGATTACAGTCCCCAAGGTGACTAGCGACTTGTTGATGCTGGCTCCTTCCTTTAGCCTTTGCCCCGTAGCTCCAGATGCATCAGCTCTCTCACTGAAAACCAAACTCTTCCAGATTCAAATTTTTAAATAATTTTTCTTATCAAATACACCACATACTATAACTGTTACAACATCGAATTTGTCCACGTTTTCCTTTTATCAATGTTATCCTACACCTATCACAAATTTCTGTAAACTATAAAATGTTTTAAAAAGGGAGTATTATTAATTAAAGATAACTGTGTTGAAGAAAAGTGATATGAGAAAAGACAAGAAACATTAGACAGGAGAACACTCCAAACACACCTCCCAGCCAGGTCCACGAGGTGAATCTTGCTGCTCATCTCACAGGGCATGTCATCACTAAACTTGGCCTACAGACCAACAGAAGGCATGCTTATAAAGTTTAGTGTTAATAGATTTTTAAAATAGATTTATTTTGGGGTTAGGAGTTCCTACATACCATAGATTCTTTATCTAAATTGATTGCTTTAATATGGTTGTGTCACATCAAAAGTACACAACTTGCTTTAGGGCATATTACTCAGAGATAATTTCTAATAATAAAGAATCTACAGTGACAAACTAAAGACAAAAATAATCTGTTTTTTCCTTTACACAGTGGATGATGCATAAGCATGCATGCATACAGATTTACAATCAGAAGGTCAGAATCTTCCTTTTTCACTTAAAAACAAATTCAAAACTTACCTGGGTGAAAACAATTGTAAAGATGGCATGTGATCGACTGCTAACATCATTCATATTGGTAGAAGCTGTAGTCCTGTTGAGAAGATTTAGTTTTACTTTTATATGTTTTTGTGTGAAAAACAATCATTAAATTAAGTTTAACATTTCATGATTAGTGTAGGTCACAAACCTTATAGAATTTCCTCTGTCCATTAAATCCTTAATATCAGAAAAGTCGTTAACCACATGCTTGGATAAATCTAATAAAATTAAAAAGTCAGTCTTATCATAAACTATAGTTTCAACAGGAGAAAAATATTTCAATAACCTCTCTAAATCAAACACATCTAATTGTAAATATGCATGTAATACACTATATGTAAATTAAAGAGATCTAACTTTCCCTCATCTATATCATGGTGTCTGTGGCTACATTTGAAATTCTAAATACAGTAAATAATTTTGGCATATTCACAATATTCCTTATTTTGGCCCAGTCCCGATATAGTTGTTCCATCTTGGTGTTTGTAGTTTGCTGAAATGAACCCTGAACTCTAACCTTGGACATAAGGTCCCTCTGTAGGGTGCTCTCTCACTCTCAGGTTGTGTATTTCCTTATTTGTGGACTGCTGCATTAAAAGATCTCTCACCTTCTCATTGTAGATTTCAAGGTAACTATAGTAAAAAAAAATGAATTGTGTATTATTAAAATATTTGAGTTTCCAACATATCTAATTTTTTAAAAAAAATTCAGTTGATTTAAAAATTCAAAAGTGTAAAAAATAAATAAATTTTAAAGGCCCTTTGACCACAGCATTCAACTGCATTACCTTGCTCTTATTCAATACCCTCCACAAAAATGAGAACTCATTCTTTTAACAATTATGAGGATTCCATAATTAATATTCACAAATTGTAGCCTTATTTGATATAATTTTAAAAGAGAACCAAAGAAAAAAATTAGAAAGCATTTTTTTTTAACCTCTCCTTCGTAAAATATTGGATTCCTATTTTGGTCCTGAAAGCAATGCTTTACACTTGAATGTGCTCTCTATATAATACCGATGTATATCAAGGATGCTTGCATTTCAATATTTGAACATTTTTAGTCTTCTTAGTCTTGGGAAGAATACTTTAATCATATGTTGACACAAACACATTAACACCCCGGTATTTAATATTTTGCTTCCACCATGTAACACAAATCTAATTTTAACATAAATCAATACTACATGATGATGACAGTATCAATTTGTTTGTTCATTAACATTAAAGATTTTTGCGCATGATGGTAAATATTCTTAATATAATCCTACGTAAAATTTTGAAACCCTAATGTTCACCACAATGTTGAAGACAGAGAGATGACCAAAAAATTCAACAACAAAAAATCAGCAAAATGAACTTCAGGTGTTAGCTCAAATGAGTTGAAAAGATCATATCTTGGTATTCAATACACATGGGCAGCACACAGGCATCACTCCTAAGGAATATTACAAGTAAAAATTAAACATGCAAGTGCCTACCTGACTTCTGTTCTGTAATTTGTGTCTTCGTCTGTCATCTTTGAAAATAAATTCTCACAAATCCTGGGAATTAATCCTTGGTCTCCCTTCAAATATGATGTATGCAAGATGTACATGATGAGTAATTTAATTGTTAAATTGTACTTTTGATAAAAAATAATTTGAAATTCATATATAACATGCAATATTCTGAGAAATGGCAGAATAAAAACTACATACAGTTACTTCTCTTTCGAGTTTCTTGCATCATGGGAGTTTAAAACTTACAGGATTGCCCATCATTGTGTAGCTTTTTCCAGATCCTGTCTGTCCATATGCAAACACACAGGCATTGTAACCATCATATGCAGAGGCCACAACATCCACACCAAGGCACTGGAACACCTGGACAAAATTCAGGGATACTACTACATTGTCTGTCTGTCAAACATAAGTGTGTAATAAGGCAAACCACAAGTACTAATTTCAAGTGATAGCTGAATGGTTACCTGCTCTTGTGAAGCAAAATGTGGATCGGTTCTTAGAACAGACCAAAAGGAGAAGTCAAACGTGAACTCCTTGTGTCTCATCACCTCACGGCCAGTGTCACCTTCCTGTGCATGTTCTCGGATCTGGAGGGTTAACATGAGTTATTGTTAGTAAACTAATATAATTACCTTCGGGGAAAAAAAGGATGAGACAGGAATATGCTACTCTTAAAGCAACAGATTATGGTTCTTTCCAAATTTGACAGAGAGGTGTCAGTCCTTACTCTGTGATTTCATATCTTTAAATTCAGCTCTAAATGAATTACATACCCTTTTCATGTATTTCTTTATGCAATAAAACATGTCTAATCTGTCATGCCCCGGAGATGACCTTATCGATAAAAACGGATGTCCCGTGTGACAGTAGGTGTGGCATGCAAAAGAACCCTCACTGCTCAATGGCCATAAGCGCCAAGCAGAGGCCTAAATTTGAAGCCCTTCACCGGTCTTGGTGACGTCTCCATACGAGTGAAAAATTCTCAAGAGAGACGTTAAGGAAGATACAATCAATAATCTGTCATGCACTGGGAGACCAAAATTTTAACAGAATACACAGTGTGTCGAAATAAACAATGTAAAAAAACAATGAAAATATGAAATTAATAGTGAAGATAAGGGTTGGAATGCCCAGTGAAACGGACTGCACAAGTATCTGATTAAGCAGTTTCACTGTAGTACATACAAGATGTGTAAATAAGATGGTTAATGATAATTTAAGTTTTTTTACATCATAAAGGACAAATTTACTGATTTGTAAAAATTGAAATATTCCGGACAATAATTCCACAATAACACTTCAATAATTCCAGTGCCATGAAATAAAATTAAAAGAATTCAACTTTTCACTTGCTAAAAATTGTTTATGTATATATAATTCCAATGTTATTTATTACAATTGTTTTGATTGGACAAAAATAAAGCTGAACAAGAGTTTACACATCAATAAATCCGAAAACGCGATGTATTCATACACGCATGAAAACAAATAACATAGTGCGGGGAAACTATTTAAATTTTTGCAATTGTTAATAAAGTGAATGAATTGGAATTATAAGAATCAAACATTCTTTTTGAAGAATTTATCGATGTGTAAACCCCGGACATTATACTCACAAACTTAACATAAAAGTGCTTCGCACTTTTATTCAGTTTGTGAGTAAAATGTCCGGAGTTTACACATCGATAAATTCTTCAAAAAGAATGTTTAATCCTATAATGTTTACATGATTCACACTGAATCATAGCAATCAGAGATGGGCTACTTGTTGTGATGCTGCTAAATTGAGATACAATTTGAGAATGATGAAATGATAGGAATACTTTTAGCCATTTACACAACTGCAAAAATATGACATCACATGACTATGACATCACAGACTGACATCTAACATGAATCTGTGGAACTGACCTTAATATGGACGAAAGTACACCCACAGTACTTTTATAATAACAGTCCTAATTCAATTTAAGCAACACTGCTAATGTTAGTTACTCTGCACTCATTCTAAATGAAACCTAGTGTACATCTAACAATAGAATAGAACCAGAATGGTTGTTGTTGAACCAGAATGTAAAGGGAGCACCTGTAAAGGAAGCACCTGTCAGATAATGGAAGAGAAAAGCGTTTGCTATATGAATAGAACCAGAACTGTTGTTGTTAAACCAGAATGTAAAGGGAGCACCTGTCCGGTTATGGAAGAGACAGGAGTTTGCTATATGAATAGAACCAGAGCTGTTGTTGTTGAACCAGAATGTAAAGGGAGCACCTGTCCGGTTATGGAAGAGACAGGAGTTTGCTATATGAATAGAACCAGAACTGTTGTTGTTGAACCAGAATGTAAAGGGAGCACCTGTCCGGTTATGGAAGATACAGGAGTTTGCTATATGAATAGAACCAGAACTGTTGTTGTTAAACCTGAATGTAAAGGGAGCACCACTCCGGTTATGGAAGTGACAGGAGTTTGCTATATGAATAGAACCTGAACTGTTGTTGTTGAACCAGAATGTAAAAGGAGCACCTGTCCGGTTATGGAAGAGACAGGAGTTTGCCATATGAATAGAACCAGAACTGTTGTTGTTAAACCAGAATGTAAAGGGAGCACCTGCCCGGTTATGGAAGAGACAGGAATTTGCTATATGAATAGAACCAGAACTGTTGTTGTTGAACCAGAGAGAGCACTTGTCCGGTTATGGTAGACACAGGAGTTTGCCATATGAATAGAACCAGAACTGTTGTTGTTGAACCAGAGAGAGCACTTGTCCAGTTATGGAAGAGACAGGAGGTTGCTATATGGTCTGCACTGGTTGAGACTTGTCATGAATAAACTCAAATTCACACAAATATTTGTGAAGACCAAAATTTACATTCAATATGCATTGACTAATATATGTGTAGCAGAAATTTTCTCATTCACCGTCTTCAATAGTTAAATAAGGCCTGATTATTTCAGAATAATCAAATTAGGCCAAAATAAAATATATGTGTGCATCAGGGACCTATATACTAATAGTATATAGGTCCCTGGTGTGCATGTTTCCTATTTCATTCCCCCAGAAATTAGGCAAGGTAGGTAGGTAAAACATTTCATTTGAAATCTTAGTTTTTGACATGCTTTCAATACAGGTCTATATAAAGTGAACATTACAAATCCTTTCCACACATTTTGAAGATCAATAGTAGTTAAAATGTAAGTCAGAGAAACTCAAATGCAAAAAGAAAAAAAATTCAGGTTTGGAAATTCTGGATTTTTATTTTATGTACAGTTCCATGTAAAAATCAGGCAGAGCGTGATAAGTTGACCGACAGGGATTGAGCCGATACTTATATATAAAATAACATTGTTATAGGAACTCATTCAGTGATATCATTTTTTTGGTATGATGCACCTTCACAGAGCTGTGTACGTAACATTTACTAAACGGTGACTTAATGTATGCTAAGTTTGGGATCATTTCGTGAACATGGACTTATCACACAAATGCGATTTTGCCCGATTTATATGTGGAACCATATTTATTAATATATATCGTCAATAAAATATATAGGGTTGGCAGCAAAAAGAAACACAAATATTTTATTTTGGCCTTATGATAAAAGTGTAACAAGGATTGGTTATGTAGGCCTGGTAGTTCAGTATAAACATCCTCTATACTGCTCATGGGAATTCCTAAGTTTTACTTCCAGTCCAGCTGACACTTCTTTTCCTGTTATGTACAACTCGATCATTTAACAAATATGTTTTACGGCATCACTAATAAAGTTCCCTAAACTTTGCAATATTCAATTTATTACCTTGAGGTTAGTAATAGTTGTTTTTTTCCCAGCCATTTGTATGATGAATTTACTGTCGAGGTCATGTTCCCTAAATATTCAAAAGAGGAAAAAAAATAAAATAAATCCTCACACCCGTTATTTCCTGTCACCCATCACAAACTTTCTTGACAGGTAAGCTACAGTTATACATTCAAATAATTATCTTAATCAATGGTTTTCATTTTACTTTGCTTAAAGTCTGAAAAGATGGTTAACTTAACAGTAGTATATATTAGGACCAAACTAAATTTTCAAGTTCCTTGCCTTTGGTTGATAGGACGAACTCGAACAGCAACTTTCACTGATGTCATGGTGCTAAATTCCTTTTATGACATAATTTCTCTGAATTCTACAATACATTCAATAAGATGATCGACTGTCATTGGTTTGGATCACTTGTGACTAGTTAGTCACCAAGTCTTTGCCACTCAACCGATTATACTTCAAATCGATTGACGATTGACGGTTGCTTCCCCTTTGAGGTTGTATCTCGAGCCCGACTTAAATTAACACTTGCATTAAAAAAAAAAAACAACAGAAAAGAGATATCAAATTGTATTTTTCAGATCCATTTATTGAAAAAGACTAGAAGTTTGATATAAAATACTTTTATGACATGCTCAAATAAAAATTAACTCACATGGAATTAAATCACTGATATTACAGTAAATGATGTATTTGATTCTGTGAATACACTAACATAAAAATCTGTGTCCCATAACTTTGATAAGCCTTTGGTCACTCTGTGGCATGAATTTTTATATGGATGTATCTGTCATGTGATTTTCTGTTTCCTCAATTGGTTATATCGCACGCAGAGATGAACAGAAGCAAGAGCTAATCCAGTCATGTACCCAAGAAGTGTCCCCATCATGCAAGTTATCGGCCATTCCTGTTAAATAATGATAAAATGGAAAGAAAATGAAAAGGAATGAAAACAACGCTCATTTTTTTAAACATGATAACAAATTAGTTTGGAAAACACCTTTTCACAAATGTGTTATACTCTAAAATATACAAGAGGCCCACAGGCCTTATCGGTCACCTGAATACTACTAAGTGAAAAAGTATCACTACTTCCATGGGCTATGAAATCTAGAAAAAATTTCCTGTTCTGAATATCTAAGCTAAATTCTAATCTAATGTTCAGCAACAGTATAAAACAAGATGTGTTCTTAAAACTTCATTGCCTTCAAAAGTGCATACACTGATGAAAGGCTTTAAAGCAATACAAGCTGTAACTGACGCTAAATATATTGAAAAATAAAAGAACAAATATTGAACATATTTGTGATTAAATACATCCAACTTAATAGAATCAGAGTGAATCTGAAGCAATAAACCCGTCAAATCAGCAGAAAATGTTGATTCATGAATCATTGTCATCCTGTCAGTAATTCCTGTTCCTAATTTCCGATGTGCATTGACCTCGGAGGTCACCAGTTCGGAAAAAAGCGAAAGAGAGGCACTGAGCACATGTCAGATTTGTAAACAATTTATAGAAAATTCACTATCAAAATTACATTTGAGTTGCACATTTGCGTAATTATTACTTTCTAACACTATTATAGCGCAACACTTGGAGAGCAAAGATCAGCCTCAAAATAAAAATGAGAATATATAGAGCAGTTGTCATTCCAACATTGCTGTATGCATCTGAGACATGGGCCACAACCAGGAAACATGAGCAACGACTAGACGCCTTCGATTCCAGATGCCTTAGAATTATTCTGAAGACCAAATGGTGGGAACAAAGGCGCAACAGTGACATTCGAGAGCTCACAGATCAACCATATGCCTCAACACTACTCATGAGGAATCGGCTGAGATGGTTTGGTCACATGTCGAGGATGGGAGACGAAAGATTCCCTAAACGAATGTACGAATGGGACCCTACATCGGTCGGAGGCAGACGAAAACAAGGACGACAACGGCAGAGATGGCGAGACACGCTGGCAAGAAACTTTACAACTGCGGGCCTAACATATCAGGACGCCGAAAATATAGCCAAAGACCGTGTGACATGGAGGGATACCATAGCGGCACTGATGTGATAACAATCACTAACAGTATCCAGTAAGTAAGTAAGTAATATAGTACTTCTTGTCATTCATGAAATGATGTAATATTTTAAACAAACGGAACGTGTAGTTATTCACGTCAGTTTCCATCTTTGTATATGACGTCGGTCTCAGCAACCCGATTATGTTCGGCAATCATCATTCCCAAGTGCATGTATATGAAGCAATGGCGGTTTTTACGAAACGCTCATTGTAGGTATACTCTCTAACTATATTCTCTTGTTTATATTGCTGAATTTTTCTTCAGATCTTGGGGATTATATTAGTTATACCGATAGGAGTTAAATGATGCATAATTAGATAGTTGAAAAAATGCCGTCAGTTACAGCTTGTATTGCTTTAATAGGTGTATTAACATTAAAACATCACATCATATGACTAATTTGGGCTCATCCTAAAGTCATAACCCTGGGTTTTGATTGAAATTCACCATTTTTTGTACATCCTTTTCTGCTATTCCTAAGTATGCATTTAGATTTTATACAGTATCAGCAAACTTACACATAAATACTATATACTAAGTTTGGCCCCACCATGGGGTCAGAACCCTTACTCTGGGGATCATCAAATTTACAATTTGGTAAAAGACTACCTGCTCTATCCATTTAGTTTCAATTTAGTATCAATAGCACTAAAGAAGATGTTATTTAAGTGTTTTACACATAAACACTATATAACAAGTTTGGCCCCGCCCTGGGGTCAGAACCCAATCTGAAGAACCCCTACCCTGGGGATCATGAAATTTACAATTTTGGTAGAGGCCTTCCTGCTCTACATCACTATGCATTTGGTTTTTCTTACATGTGTGTGGTTCTTGAGAAGAAGATTTTTGAAAATTGGTCATTATAGGGCAGTTTTTGCCCTACCCCTAGAGCCCCAGGGGTGCTGTAGTCCTGAAATTTACAATTTATGTCCCCCTTGTCCCAATGATGCTTCATGCCAAATTTGAAAAGAATTGTACTGGTAGTTATTAAGAAGAAGTTAAAAATGTTCAATTGTTAACGCATGACGACGGATGAAAACTAATTGCAGTAGGTCACCTGAGTTTACTCAGGTGACCTAATAATGTCTGTACTAATTAAGAAATCATCAATAAGCCTAGTTTACATTTGGCCTGCAATGCTCCTATGAACTGGGTTGTATCTACTTTTTCGTGCATCCTCTGTGCAATGGCAGACAGCAGCTGAAAGATTTT
This sequence comes from Ostrea edulis, assembly GCF_947568905.1. Classification (NCBI taxonomy): domain Eukaryota; kingdom Metazoa; phylum Mollusca; class Bivalvia; order Ostreida; family Ostreidae; genus Ostrea; species Ostrea edulis. Next base: position 51,679,336 of record NC_079168.1, on the reverse strand, counting down.
TGTATGGAACCATGGGCTCCATGGTTCCATGGGCTCTAGGATTTTGTTAATTAAGGAAAGTTATAGAATTTTTTTTCAAACATCATAAGCCCCTAGTAATGTAGTAAAATGTATTGCACGATAACTGTACAGTCATTTTGTGGAAGACATGCATTGAATGGACAACAAACGAAATTTTTGGAGGACGTTGGAGGCAACGAAATTTTAAGGAGGTTTCAGGGAAGCCGTGGAGAATCTGTACAATTTCTGTGGGAGATTTGTGGAGATCTTATGGAGAATGCTTTACAATTGCATGATATTCAAACAATCTCCGCAGATTTTACCCGACTTCTTCCCAAGAGCTCTTGTGAGAAATAATGTAAACATATTACATGGCTGCCGCCTGCCGTGGCAAATGTAAACTAGGTTTTAAATTTCAAAATTACTTTTCTACTATTTCGAAATATTAACATTGTCAAAAGTTTACAGCATTCATACTTTGCCACAACTTTGGTTACTCATGGGTGCTTCTCTTCATCATCATGAGCATGTGTGGACTCGAAACCGTGGTTTGCGACTATGACTTTGCCACCTTTAAAAGTTTTTGTCACAAGCAATAACACATACCTGCCAATCTCTGTCCCAGTCTAGAGGAATTGGAAATGCGCCAATCCAGGCTCCAACAATGGAAGACAGAGCGCTGATTTGTACGACCGACTCTGGACCTAGGTCTGCGCTGTAAATAATTGAACAATATGCAAATGCTGTGTTACCTGCATTCACTGTGCACATTAAAATAACTTTATGTCTGTATAAATGCTATACCTTTTACAATCTATTTTCTTTTGTCAGTTGAAAGACATTATTATGACTGATTCAACAAGCACTCTGAGAGTATTGCAAAAGCAATATGTGTCCTATTGTGGTGCCTCCTATATATTTTGAGGGATGTCATTATATGCTGACCATGTATATTTGGATGATTGAGCAGATATCATTTTTCAATACCAGGAAATATTATAACTTCAATCTCTTGGAAATAGATGCATCAGCAAATCTGACAGACTTGATTACAAATTGTATGTCTTAAATTATATATATCACATAAAAAATACAGAGAACTTGATCAAGCCAACCATGATACTACGCTTTGCATTTTTTGTTAGAATAATTCGACTGTAACGAAAGTGAAAATTAATGTGTATTTACTCATTCAATAACCACATAAAAAAATTCAACCAATAACACCCCCTCACTTCTCAGTATGAAATGCCTTTAGAATGATTGATTGATTCTTGTCCATACTGTGCGTGTCCTGGAGGATTGTGTTAATTGTTTGTGTACCCGAAGATTAACACATCAAAGAAATATTTTTAACAAAACTCATTTTGAGATGAACCTATGTTCAAGAATAACCAGATTCATAAGTTAAAGGAACTGGTTCACGATTTTTGAAAAAAATATTTTTCATATTTGATGTCAAACATTAAAAAATATAATTGATTAAATGATGACAGTCAAAATTTTGAACTTCTGAACGCAAGAATAAAAGCAATATTTTAGCCTTAAATCTGTGTTATGTAAACAAAGACTTGAGTCAAACAAACCAGTGAAATGTTAATTTTGTAATATAAAGCATCCTAATTTTGCAAAGTTACAAATTTTAACTTTTAGATGACACATTTTACCCGAAAAATGCTTGAAATGTGAAAGATATAATTAACTTAGATCGATATCCATTTCTTTTGAAAATTTCATAAACATAACAAAACATACCGCAATCTTTGTTTACAAAACAAATAATAGACTCTCTAAAATGAGCTTCTGTAATGATGTATAACCTTGATTTTTATGTGAAATCTTTTAAATACATTAGACAATAGATTTTGATCATTAAACGTGAAAAACAAAATTTTGGGGAAAATCGTGAACCAGTCCCTTTAAGTCATTGTAGAGTAAATCCCGGAAAACTGCATTCAACACAAAATCCCATAAATCTTGTAAAAATCAGTCCACTGTGACAGAACTTAAACTTGATCTGTAAACATATCTTAGTAAAGCAAATCCCAGCTTCCTAAATCAAATAATGGTTTTAAAAAGCCTGGAAAACTAAATTTTAAGTTCATTCAACCATGAAACCAAGTCTTACAATTTTTGTTAGAAAAGGTCAACCATTATATTTGTATCTACTCAGTGGAAAAAAGTCCAGAAAACTAAATTCGACACAAAGTCCCATAAACCTTGTAAAATTCACTCAAATGTGATGAACTTAAACTTGATCTGTAAACATACCAGGGGGTACAGATGAAAAGGTATCAAAACCAAGTGAGACTATATTTGACACGTACATTGACAAAGTCCAAAAAACTTCATAAAAATCACTCAACTGTGACAATACTTAAACTTCATCTCTAACCATGCTATACAGTAGTAAAAATCTCAGCTTCCCAAATTAAAGAATGGAGAAAAAAATCCAGAAATCTATATTCAACACAAAGTCCCATATATCTCATAATAAAGTGCACCGCCACAACACAAAGTCCCATATATCTCACAATAAAGTGCACCGCCACAACACAAAGTCCCATATATCTCATAATAAAGTGCACCGCCACAACACAAAGTCCCATATATCTCACAATAAAGTGCACCGCCACAACACAAAGTCCCATATATCTCATAATAAAGTGCACCGCCACAACACAAAGTCCCATATATCTCACAATAAAGTGCACCGCCACAACACAAAGTCCCATATATCTCACAATAAAAAAGAAATATATTATAGTCCCCTTTGGTTTCACCAGTAGGGGACTAATAAACAGAGTTGTATGTTGGCACTGCCAATACAATACTTACAATACACACATGACACTGTTGTTTCCAAAGCAAATTCACAATATAAACCCTATTCACTTTCATTCCTTACCCATTTTGTGAGAATATTCTGACCCAGCTGGACACACTGAGTCCCAGTATACACAGGCCTGGAAAGACTGCAGTACTGGCAAGCAATGCTCCAAAGTGGAAGGTCTGGGGAACAGACCTAAAAGATAAAAGATTTTAATTTTAATGCTATAAATTAGCAATATCTATGAGGCAGACACTTGAGCTTTCAGCTCAGGTGAGCTAAAACAGAAGACTCATTTACACAATATATATAATTCAATCACTGAATAGTCATCAGGAGTTGGTTCATTTCTTGTGATTGGGTAAAGTGCATGTACACCAATTGTGTGTCAATGTAAATTAAAATTTAACGAAAAACATCATCAGTTTAATTACTTTAAATGTCAATTGAAATGCAATTCAATCGCGTTCAGTGGAGAAAGTTTGTACATGTATTCCAAAACTAGAAAACTTTACTCAGTCAGGAAGGGTCCTGCGGAGAAATTAAATCATATATATTAAATGTACTAGTACAAATGGCACATAATTCACTTCTGTTTGTAGTTCTTTTCTCAAATCTACATTTTCTTGTTCAACTGCAGGATCAACTACCTTTTTATTAAATATGAAAGCACCAAGTGTAGTAAACTTATTGGGAAGATCTGCTGTGACTCTGACCTTTGACCTCACGACCTTAGAATATCTAGGTGTCTTCCTTTATTGATCAACCACCTATGTATAAAATATGAGTCTTTTGTTGAAAACCGTTCAAGATGCTGAATCACAACAAAAGTTTTCTATGGGTTCTGTCTTTCAATAAACAACTTCTTTTGTAGAATAAGAAAGCTGTATATGTTGAAAAATTTTCAAGAATTGTGTCAAAATGAAAGTGTATTAAACTTAGTTATGACCTTAAGCCTTTTAACCAAAAAATCTATAGGCATTTTTCTTCAATCTTCAACTATTACTGTATAAAATGTGAAAGGTTGAAAGCATAATAACTTAAGAGATTGAAAGTCTATTGTGACCTTGACCTTTAAGCTCAACATCCCCCAATCTTTAAGTATCTTCCTTTAATGCCAACTATCTTTGAATGAAATATGAAATCTTTATGTTCAAAACTATTCAAGATATCATGTCACAAAGAAAGTAATGACAGACAGACAGATGGATGAACAATGGGATTCCTTTACAGTTCCCACTTTCAATGCAGGGCTCTCATAAACTCATTAATTTAACTGTACATGACCATAGTCATTTATCCACCAATTTAAGGTGGCTCATTACACCCAGAAATAGTTTCTCAAATCAGTACAAATTGATTTAATGATAAAAGATATGATGATATACAATAAGTACATATGTCAGAAAGGCAAAAAATATACAAATTTGGATAAAAAAATTATTTTCAAAAAAATTATTTCAACACATATGAATAAAATGACTCTTGGGGATTTGAACTCTCGATATGTGGTTCACTAGCCCAATGCTTTAACCACTGAGCTACGATGATAGACAAACGAATCGATCGATACAAATAATTTCACAAAACATTTAAATCGCCATCTTGGGATGTGGTGTCCTACAGAGTATAAGCTTTAGTGTAGTGAGCTACCTTAACTGACAAAGTAAAGATTCCTCAAAATGAACATTTATCTTCTTTGTTTGAATAACTCTACTGCAATAAAATTGATAACTATGATAATCTGTTTTTGACTATACTTGTTTATTTAATTCTATATATAGATTTACAGAGTAAAGGTGTCAATTCATCCAACGATGGTGGGGGAAAAAAAGGCATTGTTAAACACTTCAGCCTTTTACATATAAAATGAAGGTTATTCTTCCTTTCATCACACAAATGTGAATAATTGGAGCTATTGCAGTACAATATGGAACTTTCGGTAAGTGCTGGAATGACCGATTAGAATTTGCGTTTATACAGATGGAAGCTCTACATCCTTGAGATATATTTCCCTCGCCAATTCACATAATTTAATCAAATGCATTTTCCTATAAATGGTTGTAGTGATCGATTCCCTTTTTGGAATGACAGCATTTTAATGCAGAAACTTATTGCAATTGAGGTCTTTCTGACTCTTCCTTGCTTGTTTACTTAGTTGTTAATGTAATCTGGAAAAGACATATGCCCTACAATTATGGTCAATGCAAGATAAAAGTCAGAGTGGATACATATCTCAAAGTCTTTTATTGTCCAGTGGTGAATTGCTTCATTTTGAAGTTTAATTGAAAATAGACAAATTGGTTATGAGAAAGTGAAATACACATTTAGAGACTAGGTTCACAGAAAAACAGAGATGAAAAAAGCTCTGTCAGAAAGGGACACTTGAACCTTTGGTTAATCTAATAATAAATAAAATTGAAAACTATATGTTAAAAAAAGATAGATGAAATTAATGTGAAGTTTTCTTTGTTTAACACTTTAGCCATTGATAACAACAATCTGTGGAATTATTCTTACTCAAAAAATGGTGCTCCATAAAGAACAGCTATCACATGAAAGAAGCAAGCTGCAAGAGAGTAAAAGCCTGCTCCCTTTACTGTTGCCCGAATCTGAAATACAATTAGTGTTCAGTAATTAATCATGGTCCAAATCCAGTGACCAGAGGTGTAGAAATAAAGAAGAAATCTAACACAGTCAGTATTTCTGTGCCAACATTTTCAAATTAGTAATTTTCAAAAGCAACATTCATTGAGTTGTGTGACATTTAAGATAAGCTTTATCTAAGTCGGCATGTCATAACTTCCCTCAAGCTTCATGATCAAGTTACTGCCATTCTAGAATAGTTATTTATTTCATACGCGCAGTAATCATGACCAATAAAAGCATTGCCACCAGATACGATTAAAATACTCTGCATTGAACAATAATTAACAGTGGAGGCACTTGAATATAATTTAAACCAAGTCTAAGGCTGTTGAAAAATCTTGATTCCGCTATCCATAAAGATACTTACCTTATACGATACAGATTTCTTGACAAAATTGCTTTTTTGTGAAATGTATAATCCTATGAAAAAATTTGAAATCAGAATAGTACCCATAAGAATTTCAGAAGACCACAAGGTATGCGAAACAATGTCTAGAACTGTGTTTGTATTCCATGGCAAAAAAATTAACAACGAGAGCAACACTAACTGATATATATTCGATCGTATAGTGAAATGATAAATGTCTTTGGATGGAAGACGTGTGTTCATGGGCGCAGACATTTTGTATGTAACATTTTTACCTCCGCCAATAAGAAGAGTTTAATCGTTTACAAACATGGCCTGGTCGCGTCATCATGTCTGGACATGAATATTGATGTAATTGACGTTTGACTGCAGGTATATACGTTTTTCTCTAATTTTAGACATAAATAGGGGAAAAGTCCTTGTCTTTTGGTAAAAGTACATATGATAACACTTTAGCAGGACACACCCATTTTTTGACAGCTGACCGCGTTAGCGACGTAAAATGATGATAGTATCTGGTAATATTATGCGTAATGTATAATGGCGCATTAGTTTAATGTGAATATTGATTTATAGTTTTTGTAGTTTGAACTATGTCAACAGCTGAGCAGAACACAACAGGGATGGAGAGCAATGACCAAACTCGTGAAACAACGTTTCATTCTCTCCCAGATGAATTACAAGCAGAGATTTTCTCTTATTTACCAATGAAGGAAATTTTTTCGGTTTGTCTCGTCTGTAAACGATGGAATTCTCTCATAATGAATGCAGACTTTATGTGGAAGATAAGGTGCAAAGGGCTAGAATCACACACACGAGTAGAAAATGACAGAGCCAAAGGCCACAGCTGGAAGGTAAATACATGATGATGTTTGATGACCACTAGCTATCTAAATCACTCGAAACTTGGCCTGTCAAGAAATACTGAATTTGTTAACCACATAGATTTTTCGTAACCAAGCATCATAATTTGTATAATCGAATACCCATACCTAATCTCGTCTTTTCTTCATCAGATGATGAAATCAGCCGTGAATATCCAACAATGCATAATTTGATATAATTTTATTTTGTGACAAGCCCCAGTGTTTAAATTGAAATAGTATCCATGGAACCCTTCTCAAAACAATAGGATCATTGTAAGTGAAAAATCATGTTTTATATGCAGCATAATATCTGTAAATTATAGGTTTTTCAATTTTATTTTATCAATGGTTTGCAGGAAACTTTTGAGATGAACTATGGAAGAAATGGTATCAAAAGGATGTGGCAACTTGGATTCTTCAGCAATCCAGCATCATATGAAGATCTTCCACAGGGAATGTTTAGCAATATGGATGCCGATTCATGGGCAGATATATTCCAGTTAGAACTTGACAGATCATAATGTTGTATTTCAATGCAACATCAAAAACAAGCTTTCACAAGAGCAGCTGTTAAAACAAGAAACAGAAATTGAGGAAATTAGTGATATCTTGTTAGAGAATAACTTTTTAAATCTTATTTGTACAAAGTTTGTACACAACTTTTAAAATTTTATTTGTACAAAGTTTGTACACAACTATAATTCTAACATTTTAACAACTTATTTAACTGTGGGATGTTTTAGAATGAATATACATTTATACATAGTTAATTTATTGGAATATTCTCAAATTTCCATTAGACAGCAATCACATGTCCCATTTTCTACAATGACAGGGCGACATTCTCGTTTTCTACAATGACAGGGCGACATTCTCGTCTTCTACAATGACAGGGTGACATTCTCGTCCAAGGCAAGACAACTCCTCATGGACTTCTCCTTTTTCTGTGTGAGGAATATGTTTATAGACAAGTGGCCATCACTTGTGTCTGTCCTTGTTCAGTATTGCTGCCCCTGTAGTAACAGTAAACAAAACCTAGCTTTTCCTTCTTTCTCAGTATTTTAAACTATCCATGTCTCTTTTAGTACACCTCTCTTCTTGTGACATTCGACCAAGTTTCATCTTTAGTATCTGTCCCAGCTTGCAATGTCTATAAAAACTGGACACTCTACTGGTAGAATTTCAATATCTCAGAATATGTGGAGTTGCTTTTCATCACCCTTCTTACAATTGTGATAATTAAAAGTGTTTTAAATGTTAATATTGCATAACATATTCCACTTACTGCAGATCTCCACGTAACACAAATTCATAATTTGCTGCTTTCATGTTGTTTCCTCCAATAATGACTGTCAATCTACTATTTATTATTTTATGTTTATTTATTAGCAAACTTAGTTGGCAAATCATTTGACTGTATATATCTGCCAATTTTGGTGTATTGTTTTCCTGTTGGTTTTTATTTTGTGCAATAATATACATAAAATATATTTAAAATTCTTCATGAATTTTTATCATTGAAATAACATTCAAATGTACATGCTCCTATTGTTGCTTGTACTCATAGGACCCAAAATGTCAGGGGCAATTCAGAAATTAAACAAGAGGCCCATTGGCCACAATGTTCACCCAAGTCACCTAGGTTCCAGTGTTCCTCATCAAAAAAGTATAAGATATTAATCCCATAAAAAATATTGACCCCACCCTAACCCTACTAGGTCATGACTTAAGCAGACTTGAATCTACACACATAGGGAAGTTTCAAAATCAATATGACTTACATTGCCTTGCTGTTCTGGAGAAGATTTGCATTAATGTACTATGTAAAATTCAATCCCCAATCTTAATCCCATCCTAATCTCAGGGTCCATAATTTAAAAGAAAAAAAACTTCAATTCATACAACTTGGGAATGTTTGCATATTAATATGATTTAGTGTGGCCCTGCTAAACTTTAAAAAGATTTTTCTTCAAATTTTTTACATACTCTCATGTAAAACTTTGAATCCCTTTTTATCCAAACAGAAAATGCAGGCCAGATGCAGCAACTGAATCATTAGTGATTGTGTGTATCCATAGATGCACCAACCGTTTAAGACTGAACAATATAGAAGATATGGTTACTGAGAAATGGTCCTCTTGAAACAAACCTTCGTTCAATCATCCAAAAAATGTAGGTCAGATGCAGCATCCATATCACTCATCCAGAAAATGTAGGTCAAATGCAGCATCCATCACTCATCCAGAAAATGTAGGTCAAATGCAGCATCTATCATCACTCATCCAAACAAGATGTGTTTGTGAAACACAAATGCCCCCGATAATGGCCAATTCTGAAGATGGCCAAGGTCACAAGGACAAATATCTTGGTACCAATAGAAAGATCTTGTCACAAGAAATGTTCATGTGCAATATGAAAGCTCTAATATTTACCAGTTAGAAGTTATGACCAATGCCAATTTTTTTAAAAGTACGTCAAATGTCAAGGTCAAAAGGTTTAGTACCAACGGAAAGGTCTTGTCACAAGGAATACTCATGTTCAAAAGTTATTAGCAAGGTTAAAATTTTTCAAAAAGTAGGTCAAACTCCAAGGTCACAGGGTCAAAAATGTAGGTACCCACAGAAAGGTCTTGTCACAAGGAATACTCATGTGAAATATCAAAGCTCCAACACTTACTGTTTAAAAGTTATTAGCAAGGTTAAAGTTTCAGACAGAATTACAGAATGACAGACAGGACAAAAACAATATGCCCCCCCCCCCCCCCCCCCCCCCCCCCCCCCCCCCCGATCTTCGATCTCGGGGGCATAAAAATGTAGGTCAAATGCAGCATCTGATTCAATAGTGGTTTTCATGCATCTATATAACAGGGAATGCAGCATCCATCAATCTTCAAAACTTTAACCTGCTGTCCACAGATGATGACAATGGGTAATTCCTAAGTGTGGCCAATAATTAATCACTTCACAGGTGATACAAAAAAGCATGATTCATCCAACCTGCTCAAAATTCTTGTACATTTCAAAATGTGCAAGCATTGCGTGATTTTGTCAACAGTAACATCATTGGTATGTAATTCATGGACAACCAACCTGTATGTTTCCTCTTGGATAAAAACTGTTCTTTTGACAACTGGCACTCACAAGATTAAATGAAAATGAAGTACAAGTATATACATGTATTTAATTTATTCTCTCATACATCCTCTTATATTACAAACATCTCAATGACACATGAAAACATTGATTTTTTTAAAACATGCATGCCCCCCTCCTCCCAATAGAACAGCCTATGTTTGTAGTTGCCTTTAAGTTGTATCATTAGAAAGGCCTTGTTAAGGATTACACCTTCTAAATATCTTTCAGTTCAAAAGTTATAGGCAGCGTTAAAAATCAATAGGGTTCTTCCCTTTTTTTTTTTTTTTTTATAACAAAGCTACCTGTTAAGTATCAAATCAATTGAGCAAATTGTGGCCTGTAGAGTGTCTATAAGCTTTTCTATGAAGTTCCGTAGTGATCTTGACATTTGACCTTTTCACCCCCAATTCAAAAGGGTTCTCCCACTCTTGATAACAAAAGTTATAGGCAGCATTAAAAGTTGTTGATAAGTAGGTCAATCATCAAACATGGGACAGATGGGAAGGTCTTTCCACCTACATCCATCAGATATCTATCAAATCCTCTCACTTATACTGTAGTTCAAAGGTTAAATCCAATATTAATGGTTCTAGCCACAAACACACACACAGACAAGGCAAAAACAACCATTATATTCCCAGAATAAAAGGTTCTGGGGCATGAAAATCAAACAGTTTGATTATTAAACACATTTTGTTTCACCGATTCATCTGCCTCTTCAGGTTCACATGACGACTTGCTATCACAGACCATTCTTTTGTGATGTGGTCACACAAAAAAACCCACAAGTAGTTTCTAAATGATGTCAGTGAACTTATACCAAACACAACCTCCTCACACTCTGCTGCTTCAGTAAGAAATAATATTATCTCAATCGCACCAAACTGTCATCTGGAAATAGCTACACATTTAAATATCTAACACATATGCAAATTAAATTTGAGATCCCATGAAAATCAGTTGCTCAATGGACTAATTTCTCCTATTGTCAGTTGTTTTTGGATTGATTTGTGTATGGTAACAAGTCTTTTGCTGGAAATCCGTGAAGAACTAACACAAGAATTATCATGGCAACAAACGGGGCTAGTAACAACCACTGAAGGTCCTCCATTATCAGTTTGTTGAACCTGTGAAGAGATGCAAAGCAATGATTCATGTATGCAAGATTATGAAAACATTAGGCCCACGGGCCACTTTTCTCACCTCAGCAGCTATGATTTATCTCCTCTTGATCTATTTACATCATAAACACTCCTCTAACAGTGGCCTTGAACTGGTCATGTAAGGTTTAATTAAGTAAAGTTTAATCAAGATTAAGAAGTAAATTTTACTGTATTATCTAATATAAACCTTTCTAACTTAATCCTCATCCATATCATAGAGGTCATGATCTTAATAAATTGATTCCAAAATAAATATCTGCACATGAATTTGACAAATATACATATCTGTTGATCTTGAAAGGAAATTCATTTCTATGTAAACAAGAAATATTTTAGAAACATATATGCCCCCCCCCCCCCCCCCCCATGTGGTAATATCTAAAAGGATCAACTTTGCATTTAGAATGCCTGCAGTGATTGTGAAAAATATGAATTATCCACTAGTCAGGGGCAACCATAATAAGTTTGATCTCTCTAAGATACTGAGCAGACATTTTCAAATAACCAGTCACTTTACCTTTGACCTTGTAACTTGAAAACTAATGGGGACCGTCAACTCTTTAGGGGGCACCAGTGTACCAAGTTTAAAGTCTGTCAAGCAAAGCATTCTAAAGATACAGAGCAGACAACATCTTGCATCCAGAATAGTTTAACCCCCTGATGTAATCTGAAGATCATGGTGTGAACAACCTTGTATTCTTACTGTATGAACAAGATCGCTACACGTAGCCATGTCCCCCACCGCCGCAAAAAAAGTTGAAGCACAAAAGTCCTATAACTCCTGTAAAAATTCGAATCAAAATGGCGGCACAATATGATCAACTACATATGGTGACTAACAATCCTACAAAATTTGAATGAAATCCGGTGAGCAGTTTTGGAGGAGTTACATCCACAAAGTGTTCCTACAGTGTACTATGAACAAATTCAACAAAGTCCAATAACTCCTATAAAATTTGTCGAATCAAAATGGTAGCACAATATGATCAACTACACATGGTGACTAACAATCCCACAAAATATGAACAAAATCCATTGAGCGGTTTCGGAGGAGTTGCGTCAACAAAGTGTTCCTATAGTGTAGCATGTACAAATTCAACAACGTCCAATAACTCCTGTCAAAATTGTTGAATCAAAATTCCAGCATAATATGATCAACTACACATGGTGAGTAACAATCCTACTTAATATGAACAAATTCTGCTGAGTGGTTTCTGAGGAGTTGCGTCCACAAAGTGAAGTGGGACGGATGGACGGACATCGGTATTTCTATGTCCCCTTCCGCGTTGTGGTGGGGGACAAAAATAAAAACTTCCAATCAAGTTTAGCTTTTCTAGCTCAGTGGTTTTTGAGAAAAATTTAACCACCCCATTAACTTCAATCCCCTTCACTAGAGAGCTTTGCCAAGGAAGAAGTAAACACTGTTAAAAGTTTACTGATGACAGAATCATATGACTGATACACAGACTATGACCAAACTCAAATCTGAAAAAAGATAATTTCAATACAATCAAATGTAGAACTGTTTGAGTATTGCTTGTAGCAAAACCCAGTAAATGTCTTATGTACATGTATATACATGTACATGTATGTAATGAAAGATGAAATGAATTATATTTTAGAGTGTGTTGGTACATGTAGTTGTACTGACGGAAGAAGACCCAACACCTTATTTTGCACATTATCAATAAGTTCCACTCATTTGTATTGGACTACTATACTGAGCTTCAGTAGATATCAGTCAAAAGTTTGTCACAAGTCAGTTACTTTTGGTGTATCAAACTAAGACTGCTACCAGTCTTAAAGAAGTGCCACATGACACTATTTGAGCTCAAACTTCGTTTCTCTGTCTTGAACATATTTGTGATTACAATATTTCTAGTATTTCTTCCAAAAGTGAATATTTTTCAGAAGTGTCAACTTTTTGGATAGACATACATTTAACCTGCTGGATTTAACAAGCCACTATTCACTAAACACCTCTAGCATACCTAGATGTTATAGAAATTACTGACAATATGAAAATGCAAAGTAATAATATGTAATTGTACATTTCAGTGTATTGCTGGTCATTTTCACTTGGACTCCCTAAAGTCCCATGGTTTAAGTTATTTCTGTCATGAAACCTTGCCATCCTGTGTCATCAGGTGCACTGCACACTTTCCTACAATAACTTTCTTAAGAATGCATGTGCTTCACACATTTCACATACAAAGTTTAGGAGTGATACACCATGCCCAACAATCCCACTTTCTTTATTGTGGAGGGTTTAATAAACAGGATTTGAAATTTGAAATATAAAATCCCCTAGTGAAGATGCAGTCTTTCATTCATCCACGAGTCAAAGGAGAGACTTAACTATTTACCTAATTGAGAATCTGTCCTCAAATACTTGTCCATATTGATTGGTCATCCTCACAGTCACATGACCATGACTTGGCTCCTCTCCAGCAGGAGCAAACACGTAGTATGTCTTAGGTTCTGGGAATTCTCCCTGCATCAACAGGCGTCTCCCATAGTATATCTGTAAAGATAAAGCTTTGATGAAAGCATGAATAATTTGATTTTATTTGTAACTTGCAAATTGATTGGCTAAGCAAACATACATTATATATCAATAACATAATTTGGTAAGTAAAGCATTTTAATGTCATTAATGCTTGATGCTTTTGTTTAAAATTCATCCTAAAAATCAATCTAATTAAAATTAGACTTGTATATCCGCTCCTCTACATTACAATATGCTTCGATACAAGTATTGTATTGAAGTATATCGTAGAGGAGCGGATATACAAGTCTAATATTAATTAGATTTTCCTAAAAACATAATCAAAAATATAATTAAATCATAAGGAATGACTTTCCAATTTATAAGCATAATATGCACCAAGTTATGTTATAACCAATTCATTTGCTATTGAATTCATTCCTTAGATAACAAGATCAAAAAGACATATCTAGTAGACGGAATCTGCAGTAAGACTTACAGCAACATAGTAGTTGGATTTCCCTATCTTGTAATCTGGGTCAATGATTTCAAACTCCACAGGAAAGGTCTCCCCAGTGACTTCCAGTTGCTGTTTGGTGTACTGTGTCACATACAATCCTGGCTATTTCAAAATAGAAGTGATAGAATGAATTGTATTGTTTTTATATAAATCCCAATATTCCATGCTTAAATTCTTCTAGGCTATCATTGACTGATGGGGTCTTAAAAATTCAAATGACTTTATCATAAATCAGTGAAATTTGATATGGATGGCACTCTTCCTTAAGAATCAATACCTTTTTGTCTGAAAAAGAGAAGTCATTCACTGTCTTTGTTTCAGATGTCAATGACCACATATGATTCGTTCTTAAAGATTCATCAGTGGGTTCCTGAATTTCAGCTAATTCTTGTCCAGTTGACAAGCAAATCACTGTGCCATCACTTGTAGCAACCAGTAGCTCTATCCCAGAAAACCATTTCACAAAATCATGTGATAAGACCTGGACCAATGAAGTTTCTCCAAGGGGAATCTGTGATTTACATTTCAGATCCATGGATATTAAATGGACTGACCCATCATCTGCAACAACAACCTGTCAACAACAAAAAGTTCACATGAAAATTAAAAAGTTCACACAAATGGACTCAAACCATACTTATGCGACAATATATATTTGTACAGAGTTACCAATTCAAAAATAGTGAGCCATCTACATTTTTCAAATAATGGCATGGAGGTACATCATAAGGAGAATCTATGGCCCACAGGCACCAAGTTTGATTGAAAAATGTTGACCTCCAGTTTTATTATACAGTTACATGTATATACTGGGGATCAAAATTTTTAAGTGAGGTTGGTGCATACACTGCCAAAAAATTTAGATATCATCATCATCATCCATTTTGATTATCCAGGCCAAATTAATTCTATTTGCAAGGGTGAGGCTGGCTGTCCTGTTGAGGTCGAAGTTTGTTTTTCCATACATGGCAATACAGTGGAATGATCCTATCCAATCCTGTAGACTCGAGGTCTCGTTTTACTATCTCATCCCATGTCAGCTTTGGTCTGCCTGGAGCTCGATATCCAGTGACATTCAATATACAAACCTGTGATATCCATCCTGTACTATGCTCAACATTGCCTAACCATCTCAGCCTAC
This sequence comes from Ostrea edulis, assembly GCF_947568905.1. Lineage (NCBI taxonomy): Eukaryota > Metazoa > Mollusca > Bivalvia > Ostreida > Ostreidae > Ostrea > Ostrea edulis. The sequence continues at coordinate 51,664,178 of NC_079168.1, read as the reverse complement.
ATGTATGGATAACATCAGCGATGTTTCTAATGTTAAGCTGATATTGTTTTTGTTAAAAGATAAACAGACACAAAAAAATTTAATAGAATAGATTTTGAAGAGTCAGTTATATTGCATAAATTCAACGTTTTACAAGAGTTCTGCAAGGCAGGACATATCCCCTCAATGAGTGTCTACAAGCTTGTTCTATGAAGTCCTTGATCTTTCACCTTTTGACCCCAAAATCAATAGAGTTCTTCCTTTTTTGATAACAAAGCTACCTGTGAAGGATCAAATCAATTGAGCAAATTGTGGCCTGTAGAGTGTCTACAAGCTTTTCTATGAAGTCCCGTAGTGATCTTGACATTTGACCTTTTCACCCCAAAGTCAAAAGGGTTCTCCCTCTCTTGATAACAAGTAACATGTAAAGTATCAAAATGATTGAGCATAAAATGTGGCCTGTAGAGTGTCTACAAGCTCAGTGTTACACACACACACCTGTAGAGTGTCTACAAGCTCAGTGTTACACACACACTCACCCATACATGAATGAGCCCGTTAATATATCCCCTCTCACAATGAATTGTGTGGGGATAATAGGGATGACCTAAACTTCTATAGAATTTTCAGAGACAATGTCAACTAATTACATACATCTTGTATAAAATAATTATTTAAAAGTAAATCTGCAATATGTACAAAATTACCACATTTTTATATTGTTTATGGCAACTTCAGCCTCATATTTACTTCAATAGACAAATTTCAAATATGATTGTTCTGATGACAACACCCCATGGTTGAAACCGGTCAACCAAATAAAACTTGTGCAGTCTTGTGGTGTGTTGGTGATCTGTTTATTTCATCTAGTTTATAACTTTAGATTCATACCCTATACTCCATTTCCCAGAGATTTCAGCTCTTCTATGATGGAGGTACATTAAGTATTGTATTAAATGCTTGGGTGGATACAGGGTGTATATGTATATTATAGACTGGTTTAATATGTAGATGATAATAAATATGAAAGCATGTAATTTCTTTATATTAGCTGGCAGTATACATTAAACTTACCATATCAAGAAGATATTGTTTGAATCTAGGCTGTTCATTTAAATATGTAACTATCATTCATTTCCTCGTAGACATGATCAACACTTTTAACAAAGAAAGACAGTGAATGGTGAGTTTTGCTTGAGCTATTTTATGCTCAAATACTCATAAACTGACTAAATTTAAGTTTCCTTTCAGTTTGGGTGTTTGCATAGCAGCTGGTAATCATCCTTTCAGTAATAAATGAACGAAACACTAAGTATTTGTACCTATGGGGCACCACTTGTGGACGAAAATGTTTTGGGTCTCACCATACATAACAGTTCAACATGATCCCCTAGCGCAAACATCCGTACATCAAAGGACCCCATTGGAAATAAGCTTTCGAGCTTTTATGGGTTATCCTTGGTATATTTATGTATGTATGTATGTTTGTATGTATGTATATACTGAATAAAAATTTATTTATTTATAACATAGGGAAGCAATTATTGGACAACTCGGAAATTGTGTATTGAATACCATGTGGTATCCACTCATGAGAATCTTCCGCGATTTTGATCTTAAGGTGTTGGTTTCCAATTTTGATTTTATTTATCTTTAGAATCTTACAAACTTGGTCAATCTGAGGTGCTGTGCAATTCCCAAAGTACAACAATCCAAACATGGTCAAATACATGTACATGTATATGCATTGTAAAATAGTTTCCCTAGAATGCAGGGGTAAATATATCTTAATTCTGCACAAAAGGGATTCTTTACATTGAAAAGATTTTCAGACAGAATTTGAATGTACATTATATTGTAACAAGGCCTCAAGATTTTTCAAATTTATGGTAATAACATGAATACACATGCACTAATTAGAAATCATTCGGTCATGAAAAACAACAATAGTTACATGTAGCAGTGGCGGACCTCAAAATTCAGCACGACAATAGTCGCATGTAGCTGTCCAAGGATTAAGAAATAAATTTCATTTTGAAAAACATACGGGGGTATGAACTGCGATGCATCATGCCAGCATACTTCATGAAGCCTGTTAGCATTCATAAAAAGTATGCCGGCAAGAAGTATTACAGTTCATACTCTTTATGTTGTATTTTCAAAAATGAAATTTACTTTTTATATTTACATTCTACTTTCATTTACGTAAGAATTCCCAGTTGTTAAAATAGACGTACTATATTTATCAGGAATTCTCAGCCATTAAAAAAGACGTACTCTATTTGTCAAGATTCATATGCATATTGTTCACATCTGCATTGCATTCAAAAGAAAATGGCTATCATTACAAATGGAAAAGGTATCAAAGACAAAAACATTGGAAATGTAAATATTAGTAAATGAATGGTATGTTGTGAGAATATTGTGTGTAACTTACCATGTCTGGAGTGGAATGGGTGGTGGAAACTCGAATGATGAGAACATTGGCAGTCATGCGAGCTCCCACAGACACCGGCCAGCCTGGTAGCACTGTACCCACCACTCCATCTAGTGCGTAGATATACCTGAAGAACATTCCAATATTAAAATAGGAGAAAGACATAACAAACCAGCTTGTCTACCGATCACTGGCTACATTCTGATAGTGCAAATAACAAACCCGCTTGTCTACCAAGCACTGGCTACATTCTGATAGTGCAAATAACACATCAGCTTGTCTACCAATCACTGGCTACATTCTGATAGTGCAAATAACAAACCCGCTTGTCTACCAATCACTGGCTACATTCTGATAGTGCAAGTTCATTAACCCAGATGAAGACTGATTTACAGAGTAGTGGTTTCAGTGGAAATCCTTCTAAAGAAATGTAAACTTTACAGTCAGGTGAAAGTTATCTCCCTTACTGACTATGGAAAATGCAATTTGTTTTTAAAATATGCGCATATACATGTACATGTATTCACTGCTTACACTCAAAATTTGGTAAACATTTATATAGTATTCCATCTAAATAAATCTTAGTTTTGGACATTCTATACATATCAATTAAATAAAGGCTACAAAAATTCCCATTAACAACACATAGGTGTATTTTTGTTTTGCATGCATGTCATGGCGACACTTTGGAATTACTTTGTTATCTGTCTGTCAGTTTATCTTGCTGTCTGTCACACCCTACAACTTTACATGTAAGTGATAATGATTTGGTTAAAAAAAAACATCCAATAATTAATTATGATTTGGCCAACAGTAGTCATGAGATTCAGTTCCTTGTAGCATACAAGTGGTCTACATAATGTAGAGAGCTATCAGATACAACAATAACTACTGTTGTTGTAGGAATACATGTGGTCTATATAATGTTATCAGACACACCCATCATTTGTTGTAATAATGATATCCAGGACCCCGTCCTTATTGACATCATACAGACGACTTCCTGGAGATGAGGTACCAGAAATAGTGGATTCCCACACTTTGCTGCCATCCTTGTTGTAGCATATCACATTGGAACTGGTGTCGATGGTTATAAGCTTCACAACTCCATCTCCAGATAAATCAGCAGCTGTTATCTGTCCAAAAAATATTAGGTTACACAGCTTTATTTTCACTGCAGTTTTGTTTTCACTGAGGGATACGAATCTGTGAAATTAAAACCATAGTGAAGATAACATAACCACAGCCTTTACATACTATAGAAATTAAACTGAATTTAAATCAGAGTGAAAACCAATTTTGTTCGTCAAATGTGAAAAAATAACCAACCAATAACCAAACCAGGATAGAGCTGTGAATTGTCAGATTTGATAAAAAGTGAAATATGCATGAAGAAGTAATTCATATCAAATACACAAGAAATTTTGACACAAATATTCCTGTATGTATCAGTTTTTTTGTATTCAGTTTATTTGTATGATAATGGTATACCGGTATTGGCATCATTGACAACACACATAAATTCCCATCCCAAATTTTATGCAAAGAAAAGAGAGGGAATAACTAAAAATAGGGCACCGCTAAACTGGTACATGATACGCTCGCATACATTGTTGACCCAGGAATTTGAACAAGTAAGAAAGGATTATCCACAAAAGGATTTCATTGGAGTTGCAATAACAATGTATTTTGCATTAAATAAATCTAAGTCCAAGGGCTGTAACTCCTCGTCATATGCACATCTACACATTGTGATCTTCCTTTGTACTAGGTTTCATTAAAATTCCCCCAAAGGGTTTAAGAGGAGTTGCAAAGAGAAGGTACTTGCATAAAATAAATCTAAGTCCAAGGGCCATAATTCCTTCAAAAATAGTGGTGCAGCATTCCCCTTGTACATGTAATATCCACATTGTGATCTTTCTTTGACCGAGTTTTATCAAATTCCCCCTTTAGGGTTTAGGAGGAGTTGCGAAGAAAAAGTATTTTGAATAGAAAAAATTACGTCGAAGGGCCACAACTCCTTTAAAAGACATTGGACAGCATTCCCCTTACAATATGCACAGCTCCACATTGTGATCTTTCTTTGTACCAAGTGTCATTGAAATCCCCCAAAGGGTTTAAGAGGAGTTGCAAAGACAAGGTACTTGAATAAAATAAATCTAAGTCCAAGGGCCCTAACTCCTTCAAAAATGATGGTGCAGCATTTCCCTTGTACATGTAATATGCACATTGTGATCTTTCTTTGTACCAAATTTCATCAAAATCCCCCTAAGGATTTAGAAGAAGTTGTGAAGACAAAAGTATTTTGAATAGAAAAAAATTAAGTCCAAGGGCAACAACTCCTTTAAAAAACATTGGACAGCATTCCCCTTACAATATGCACAGCTCCACATTATGATCTTTCTTTGTACCAAGTTTCATCAAAATCCCCTAAAGGGTTTAGGAGGAATTGCGAAGACAAATTTAAAGGGACAGATGGACAACAGCGGTATAGCAAAATACACCTGCATTTTTATGCTATATAAATAGTGCATGCAGTTCAGGGTAACATTGAAAATTTTCACCCCAAGAAAAACATTGTCAACTGAGGCATAGCAGAGGTTGACAATGGTTTCCTGAGAGGTGAAAATTTTCAATGTTACCCTCAACTACATGCATTATTTGTTTTATTATACTGAATCTTATACAAACAGCAAAGCAAAAAAACCTACGTTTGTTGACATTTGATCAATCACTGTCATGCGATATTTCTTACATCGATGCAGGTATTCGCATTTATTACAAACGCTCAAACGACGTCGTCTAACAATCTATGACAAACCGTACGTGCATAAATTTGACGTATGTGATAATTTGTATATCACCTGTTGTTAAGTACTGTTACCCGTTGCTAGATATCATCCCCTGGAGCACTTGCTTTCTGTTCTCAGAGGGTAACAATATATTTTTTCAAATGCTTCTCGACCAATCAGATTCGAATATTTTATATGAAAATATAATAAAAATATTTATCTAATGGTGGGTAACAAAATCACTCCAAGCAGAGAATGACCACAGCTTTCACCTACCTGTCCATGAATGGTATTTTGACTGACTGGCCAGCCTTTCCGTTCAGAGCCATCGTGGTTAAATATGAAAAGACTTCCTGCAGAAGTACCCATAATAATCTCCAACTGACCTCCTTCAGCATCAAGGTCAATCACAGTGGGAGAGAAGATATTGTAGGCAGGGAAAGTGGCACTAACCTGAAATAAACAAGAGGCTCATGGACCACATTGCTCACCTGAATCACCATGGCCCTGTTGTTGTTTAGATGCTGTGATTATTAAAAGAATTTTTTTTTACAATCTTTATTCCAATGAAATACTGTGGCACCAACCTACCCCAAAGGGTCACAATATATCGAACATATGAATACGAGAGCCCTATCATTCATCATTCAAAAGTTATGAGCAATGTTTAAGTTTCAGACAGACAGGACAAAACATTATGCACCCCCCTCCCTGATAATAGTTATGGGGGTACCCTGTTATTCTTGTCAGAGAAGATTTTTAATGATTTTCCCTTTATATCCACAAAACTTTGATCCCCTATTGTGGCCCCACCCTACCCCTTGGGGCCATGTCATGATGATTTGAACAAACTTCAATCTACTTTATGTTAGGAAGCTTTCATATAAATTTCAAATGTTACTTTTCTGGCTCAACGGTTCTTGAGATTTTCAATGACCTCATCCTATTTTTTGTCTTTTTTTTCATTATCTCTCCTTGGGAGCATTACCCTTCATTTCAAGAAACTTGAATAGTCTTAACAAAAAACTTTTTTGAGTTTGTTCAAATCAAATGGAGATAATTAAGAATTAGTGAAAAATTTGTTACATCTTTGATCTCAAAAGAACTGCTGGGCCATTTCAATATTGGCACAAATCATCCTTGGATAAAAGGGATTCACAGTCTTCAAAATTACCCAAGATTGAAAATGGCCCAGCAGTTCTTTTTTATTCTTAATTATCTCCACTTGATTTGAATAAACTTAAATCATCTTTACCCAAGCATACCTTGTGGCAAATTTGGTTGAAACTTCCCCTTTGGTTCTGGAGAAGATGTTAAAAGTTTACAAAAGGATGGGTGAATGGATGGTCACCAGACAAAAGGTGATCAGAAAAACTCACTTCAGCTTTCAGCTCAGGTGAGCTAATTATACTCTGGGCATCACTCAGTTTTAACATTGTAAAACAGTATTGTAAAACAGTACTTACAAATATTGACAATGCTGATGTTAAAGATCATTGTATTACTCAGGACTGTCCTAAAATACACCTGTTTTTGATTAGATATTCTAAATTGATTTAATTACATACAGCTACCTGTGTGAGATCTAAAAGTTTATTCCATAGAGTTTCCCCAGAGGTCAAATTCATCACAGTTATTCCAGACACTAAAAACTTGTCGATGTCTGAAAAGTTCAAACCCCCCAGTCTCTGTAACTTTTCATCCACCCTATAGTCATCTTCTTCATAGAAATAAGACACAGGGATCACTAGTTCCTCTACTTTTTTGTCATTGTTTATATCAGCAAGCACAGGCGTAGACAAAACATGAGGATCCACAGGCAGAAAATTGGTGTCCTGAAAAGAAATATGAACACATCTAAAATGGCACTTCTTTCTTACCGGTACATGGAGTTGGAGAGAACACTTTTGGATTGGATGCAAAATACAGTTGCTCGCCTTGATACTAAGACATGAAAATGAGATCATGTAAGACCAAAAACTGGCAGAGTTTCATTGGCTTTCCGTTTACAACTGTCCACAGTTCAAGATCTTGACTTATACTTATCATCAACTGCCGTGGTCTAGAGGTAGAGTGTTTGTCCCGCATGCGGAAGTCTGGGGTTCGAATCCCGGTTGCAACATCTAAGTCGTTAAAACAGGTAGTGACAATTCCATCGCCAAACACTCAGCATCAGGTGTGAATGTCACGGGTCCTCAGAAATGACCTTAAAAACGGATGTCCCATGTCACAGAAGTGTGGCATGCTAAAGAACCCTCCCTGCTCAATGGCCGTAAGAGCCGAGCATAAGCCTAAATTTGAAGCCCTTCACCGGTATTGGTGACATCTACATATGGGCGAAAAATTCTTGAGAGGGACTTTAAACAATGTGAAATCAATCAATCATATATTTATCATCACAAGCCTGGATCCACTTAAGCTGTGTTTAAATTCTTAAGTTTCTACATTATGTTTTAATTCGTAACCATGCTTAAAAAATATAATACATATCATTGAACTTGGGAGATACTCTTTGCATGATTACCCTGTCCACGAGTACAAAATTCCACGAATTTGTACATATGCATGCAACCAGAAACTTTGATTGTAGGATGGGAAGACAAGACACGGCATTCTCAGAGCTTCAATCAAGTGAAGTGATATAGACAGATTTTAAGCTTTAACTCGTACTGTGTTTATTTTTGTTTCTATTGCATTCCTCTTCAATGTATGTTCAAAGTGAGATGGAGGTGACTAATGTTTATTTACAGGCAAATGATGCACAACGTGAGATGTTTATTTACAGGTAAATGATGCACAACGTGAGATGGTTTTTTACAGGTAAATGATGCAATGTGAGATGGTTTTTTTACAGGTAAACGATGCACAATGTGAGATGTTTATTTACAGGTAAATGATACACAATGTGAGATGTTTATTTACAGGTAAATGATACACAATGTGAGATGTTTATTTACAGGTAAATGATACACAATGTGAGATGTTTATTTACAGGTAAATGATGCACAATGTGAGATGTTTATTTACAGGTATATGATGCACAATGTGAGATGTTTATTTACAAGTAAATGATGCACAATGTGAGATGTTTATTTACAGGTAAATGATGCACAAAGTGTTTCTTATGTCCAGTGTCAAAGAAACAGTGTGCTTGGGGTCATTGATAACTACATCATTGCAATGGCAAAATGACAAAGAAAACACAAATGGTATGTCTATTTGCAGGCATAAAATACATTTTCATAAAAGTACTGTTACTGGTAAATGAAATGAACTTGAAACACATTTCGAGTAGTTTTCCTGCAATTTTACAAATATACCATATGTTTCATAATTGCTTGACAATATATTCAGTTAACTCATCATTAATATGACAACTGAATATTCACTTTGTCTGATCAATCATCAATATGCAACATATAGTATGATTTTGTTCAATGACAAAAATCTGTATAGTTCCTGTGACTATGAACTTGGCCTAAATTTGTATTGCGAAGAAGGAAAAAAAACTCTACAGTGATAATTATCACCCTCCAGTATCTTCAATGCATGCCTAGAAACCAAATTAACCAAGTACATATGTTAAAATATTGCATACTTTTTGTTGTGTTAGTGAGGTAAATTTCTTTATGTCTTCCATCTTCACAATGAGTTCAGATTTATACCAGTCATCTGCTACAAAAGCTTGGGGAAGCTGGAAAAAAAATAAATAGGGACATACTTTTATAATTTTATACTCATAAATATGGATAAAAACACAAAATAAATCTAATACATTTTAAGAAGCTATCTTGAAATCATAAAATTTCATGGATTTGACAACAAATAAAAGTTTTTTTGACACATAATCTTGTAAGAAACCAGAGCATATTTTTCCTTTAGAGTTTAACTGAACTTTGTTGATCACTTGATTTCATATCTGGCACATCCACAAAAACAACAAAAGATAGAATTCAAAATATAGTAATAAAACTACAGTATTACTTCAAATAAGTAAAAAAAAAAATTCCCATTAATTTCTCATTTAAGTTTCTGTTTTCTTAAGTTACAAAGTGGTTCCATGAGACCACAAGACCCTGGCATCAATGTTTACGTCTATTTGAACTTACCTGAATTGTTTTATTTCTTAGAAAGTGTCCATTTGGTGTGTAAAATCTTAACTCAGCTGATGATGTTGTAAAGAGAATGTCCAACAGCCCATCATTATCTACATCAAACTAAATACAATAGTCGACAAATGAAATATCAAATTACCATTGTTTGAGGAATGATACATACAGTAATTCATGTTAAAAGAGGAGACATAGGTATATAGTCTTTGCTGGCCAAGGCCTCTGATCTGCTACTCTCATCTTCACTCTAAAGTAATGTTTCTTATGTTGTCCCGGTAGCACGACTTTACGCGTCTTTAATTTGAAGAGTTCCATTAATGGAAATGATAAGTATTGAACCATTACACTACCTGAATTGGACTTGCATGTATAGAGTTATCCAGGTTAAGAGCAGGCCAGGCAGTCTTCTGTAATATCCTGCCATTTTCTGAATCAATTACAGAAAAGCTTTCACTAAATGGGGCAACCACTATATCCAAATTTTGATCATCATTTACATAGGTTACGAGGGGAGCCGCAGCAAATGGTGCATGGGCTAGCTCAGCTGTCCAAAGTTTCTTCAATTCATAACCGCATCTAAAAATATACAAATTAAAGAAAAGGATTTTAAAGTTTACCTTAAACATCAAAATATTTACTTAGTTCTGGGTGTGTAGACGTTTCAGAAATGCTTTGTTACAACAGAAGTGTAGTGGTCAGCCCTTTCCGGTCGCTGGTGGGCATGCAGATAGCTCAGTTGGTAAAACCCTGAGTGACTAGAGATTCTGAGGGCACCTGTCAGTTCCAGGGCTGGTTTATGGCACCAACTGTAACAGGAAGTAAGAAAATCAAACGGACCAGGCCGGGATTGGAACTCCATGAATCTCTAGTCAGGTACCAACTGAGCTTAATATTGTTGATAATTAAGTTAATTTCTGGCCATCGACGATCGAACCCGGCTGACCGCTACATACACAGTTGACAGTGATTCACACACACAAAGACCACAAATATCAAATAATCACTACTTTTTTAATTTCAGTTTGTTTAATTTTTTTTTTTAATAATTATCGTTGAAGAATACGCAATATCAGTGTGACTTCATCGAAAACAACAAGAGATAGCCTACCTCATTCTTTCCATTCGCTCGGCTCGCATTTTGGAAGCCAAGTTTTCTTCCAAATTTCTCACAAATTGAAATTTCAAGCATAACATCAGAACCGCAAAGCAAAATTTCGCGTCTGCCATGATTTAAATACTAACAGAACATCAATATTTAACGTTAATATAAACATTTCTATTTAAGCAGAAAAGGTGGCCAAGGGCGCTGACATGTTTGAAAATGTTAAATTCCAGAATGAGTAATGGAGAGTAGATAATTCCGGAATACAATCGCGACCACCCGGAAAGGGGGGGGGGGGGGATACTGAAATATTAATAGTGTACGATTTTCAATTCAGTCATTTTAAAGAAACATCTAAAGTTCTATTGACAGTAACTATTACATACCACAGAGTACAGACTTTTTTGGGGGTCTACTTCCTGTTTTTGTGTATATTCATGAATACACGGATAGTTATACCATACTGCATGTTTTCATATTTCTATAGAAGGAATTCGGTCTGTCACTGAATCATAATAGGCCCAGGAGACATTTAGTAATCTAGTAGTTACGGCGTTCACTTTGCAACTTTGGCTACGGCGTTGCAGACTGTGCATTTAATGGATCACTGATTCACGATTTCCCCAAAAATTTTCTTTTTCACTTTTAATGATCAAAATCTACTGTCTGATGTTTTTAAAAGAGTCTACATGAAAATTAAGGTTATATATTGTCACAGAAGCTCATTTTAGAGAGTTTATTATTTGTTTTGTAAACAAGGATTGCGGTATGTTATTGTTTACGAATTTTTTAAAAAGAAATGGATATCGATCTAAGTTTATAATATCTTTCACATTTCAAGCATTTTTGGGGTAAAATGCGTCATCTAGAAGTTAAAATTTGTGACTATGCAAAATTAAGATGCTTTATATAACAAAATCAATATTTCACTTGTTTTTTTTTGTATACATAAAAAGACTCTCGTCTTTGTTTACATAACACAGATTTAAGGCTAAAATTTTGCTTTTATTCTTGCATTCAGAAGGTCAACATTTTGGCTGTCAACATTGAATGAGTTATATTTTTAATGTTTACCATCAAAAATTAAAAATATTTTTATCAAAAATCGTGAACCAGTCCCTTTAAATCTTTTGAGGCACAAATTATCATAAATTCACATCAATTGAAATGATGTGGTCTCATCAATTGAATTGATATGGTGGATTTATTGTTCTAAAAAAAATTAAAGTAGAGCTCAGAATAAATGATCTGATGGTCTCTTTACGACGATTTAAATAGAATGTCTATTGTTGAACAGTTGCTCTATCTAAAAGAATTATTGTGCGCATCATTGATTGATTGATTGATATCATCACTTCTATATGAAGAGAGCAATGATCGATTCAGTAGTTGTGCGCATTGTAATTTAATTGATGCGCACAATATAGTTGAAATGAAGGGAACATTCATTCAAGTACTAGGCGCTTCAACCGCCGCGGTGGCCTAGAGGTAAGAGCGTTCGCCTCGCATGGCAACTCAACTGTATGACAAACAGGATGATTTCAGCCTCTCCATCATCAACTTCCCATATAAAAAATTTATGTAGCAATATTCCATTATCACCTGCATATGGTGTTTATATATCTCAACTGATTCGATACGCAAGAGCTTGTTCTGCGTATAGTCAGTTTTTAAATCGAGGTAAGCTACCGACAAACAAGTTGATGGTACAGGGGTTTCAATAGTCTCGATTGAAGTCAGCATTTCGCAGGTTCTACGGTCGTTAAAACGATCTAGTTCGTCAATACAACCTATCATTGGGTTATTTAAATGCTGTCTGACATGTTTCATACCGATTGTTAGGCCGTTCTTGGCACACTGATTTTGACTACGGATAACTCCGTTTACCTGATCAGGACATAGGGCTCACGGCGGATGTGACGTTGTTTGTTCCTCCTAGGCACCTGATCCCATCTTTGGTGTGTCCAGGGGTCCGTGTTTGCCCAACTACCCATTTTGTATTGCTTATAAGAGTTATGAAATTCATCACTGTTCGTTATCTTCACCTTTCATGCGGAAGGCCGGGATTCGAATCCCTGCCGCGACAGACCTTAGTCGTTAAAACAGGTAGTGACCGTTCCATCGCCAAACGCTCGGCATCAGGTGTGAATGTTACGGGTCCTCGAAGATGACCTTGAAAACGGATGTCCTGTGTCACAGTAGGTGTGGCACGCTAAAGAACCCTCACTGCTCAATGGCTGTAAGAGCCGAGCATGGGCCTAAATTTGAAGCACTTGAACACCGGTCTTTGTGACGTCTCCATATGAGTGAAGAATTCTCTTCTCGAGAGAAACGTTAAGCAAGATACAATCAATCAATAAATTATTCTTCTCTTCATTGTTATATCGCACATCACTTCATTTGTTCATATCATTAATTCATTTGAAGTGAGTAAAATAATCAATCCCATCAGCAATCCAATCATTCAGAATTTAAGATATCATCAAACGAATCTATGATATCTTCAAACAATGAAAAAAATATCTGAGTTCATGTTAATTTGTAGTCGTTCTTTGCACGGGAATGAACATATAATACATTTGCGAACACCTCGGAGAACATCAGTCAACAACATATGAAAATTCCTGATGTCATTTATTCTTTTATTGACAAAGTTTCGCATATCAAAACACGATACTATATACATAACATGTTTAATAATATATGAAAGAGCAGCGAGAAACGGAGTTGGAGTTGGGGGGGGGGGGGGGGGAGAAAGAGGAAGAGAGAAGGGCGGAGTAGGAGAGGGTTTGGAAGGAGGAAGGGGTGGATCAGCCACTCTCTCATTCCCTCACCCCTCTCTCCCCCTCTCTCTCTCGCTCAAACCTACTGGATCAGTTTTTTTCTATTTTTTTTTTTTGTTTAGCTCACCAGAGTTTTTGTTATTGAAATATACTTATGTCCCGTATTCTGTTTGTCTGCAAAAAAAAAAAAACTTCACATTTTCGACTTCTTCCGAACCATGCAATTTTCAACCAACCATTTGCTTCTACCCGTGAGATTTACTGCAAGTTTATTAGAATATTATTATAATATTAGAATATTAAACACACGTTTTTTATCCTTTTTTTGCCACAACAAAGGCTTTGATATTGCATGGAATCACTGGTTTATGAAGAGTCGAGGTGGGGTGTGCGTTGGTAACAAGATGTGCATTATCATATAGACGTATCTTTGAGAAGGGGGGGGGGTTAGAATATTGGCAAGGATATTTAGGTTAAAGGCGAATTAGTACTATTGAGACGAGTTGAGTTTTAGGTGGGGACGAGTTGGTTGTATAAGGACGAGTTGGTCAAGTGAAGTGAGTTGGTTGCTGGGTGTGGTTGACTTGACAAAAAGTACGGGCGATTTGGCAGGGAGGGGGGGGGGGGGGTAATCTATATTAGAATTAGATCTTATGATCCGCTCATCCTATGTGTAGCGATAGTAGATCCATAGGATCTAATTTTAATTAGATTGGGGGGAGGGGGATGCAAGTTACCAGCGGGGAGACTTGTCTATAATTCTTCTAGTCTAAAGAAATTAAAAGCAATTTTAAAGCCACTTTTCATATCATGTCTTATAGTTTGTTTTTCAGTTTTTGTTATACCCAAAGAGGTTGGCAGGTTCTAAATCTCTGCACGCACAGACTCTGATTCTCCTAAAAGAATATTTCTAAAAATCCGTTTAATCTCCTTAGTCGTGGAAAAGGATCAGTGGAATTATACAGTACATATATATATATATGTTATGAATAGAGTATACCTGAGAATGATCAATTATTTACACGCTTTACTTCAAAAGCATGTCTTTGAATAAACTGATGGTTTGGGAATCCTGTTCAGAGATAATAAGCTTCTTTGTGAGGATTTATAACCTAAAGCTGTTATGTGTATTACGGGACCACTAACCAAGCGTGAATCTATGTACATTGCAGTGTCTAGTCTACACGGAAAAAATTCATTATTGGAATTCGTAATGCAGAAAGGCCTGAGTTCACCGAAGTAGAACGTCACACCTGAAGGTGTAAGAGAAAGAAGATTCTCAGGAGGATACAGGGAATCCTCCCGAAAATGTCAATGGAGAAAAGGACGAACCCTCTCTAGTGCTCGGTAAGAACGTAATATAGATATTTTGAGTGGTCAATCTCCCCCTAAATAGCTTTTTGATACGATTAACTATAGAAGTGCATATAGCATGATTACCTCGGAGGTTGGAATGTGTTTAATTGATCTGACGATTTGGGAACGAAAGGAATACACATGATAGATAACTATTTACGTCAAGCTAGTTGATGATTTAAAGTAATATCTTTGTCCACGCTGGGACTTTAATCATATTTGATAACACTGACATGTCAAATATTAGGGCAAAATTATATCTGTCATTTTCGACCTTATTCGGTGACCAAGGGTGACTTTTGTAATTACCGTTCCCTTTATGCTGATTAGGTTGTTGCCGTACACAACAAATGATAGACTGATATGAAGAATTAAATTTTCTTTGCCAGCGAAATATGAAATGCAAAATTACTAACGAATACTTCAAGAGGAAATATTTCACTATGTTACTAAATCCAGCCGGGACTGTCATGGGCCAGACCGGGGTTCAGTTGCAATCCTCTGTATAAATGCGACAGTTCTCGAGAGTGCTGCACAGCCCCACCTCTCAGTGAAATTCATTTCCTCATTCACGCACATGCAGAGGAAGGTTGCCCATTTGGTTGGAAAATTGTACAGAAAAATGTTACCTTTGTCGTTAGGGGCGGGGAGGAAAAAGTGCCATTATATGGTTGCTGCAGTAATGTAGTCCTATCCGCCTTTTTTATTATGACGTTTCCCCCCACCCCCCACCCCAAATCGGAAAGGGCTACATTATTGCAGCTAGGTCGCATTCATTAAGGAAATATATTATTGTGAAATGATTTGTTAAAGTATATAACAGGTGCTTCAACATACATTTTGCCATCAATCCACAATATTTAATAATGCATACACCATGCCCCATGATTTAAGAGCTAGTTACATCCCCTGTGCAATGAAAAACGATTGACAAAATACAAAACCTCGAATTTTAACAAGTTGGTGGACTAACGCGCCACTTAGATCCGCGCGCCTAAATAATCTACGTCATAAGTAGGTCATCCAATGAAAGTTGTATTTACAAATTGAATACGGACAAAATTCATCAATGGTGGATCAGCGCTGAGGTGCGCGGCAATGATCATGTGAAAACGTTATTTATTTAAGGTATACCACATTTTTTCATGTATTGAAATGAATCGGAGTGAGGCTACTTCTCAATCAATAACATAATCGATTTTTTTTCTTTTCATTCAGCATTTGTTTTTCAAATATTTGAACAGCAATACAGATGTATAGATGAGTCAAAGTTAGTGTCAAAAGAATCTGTCACATTTTTTGTATTGTAATCTATAGAATCTATGTGCACCACACGTGGTATACAGTATACCATAACTATACTACAGGGATATATTATGTTCGCCAGTCTTTGTTCCTTTTCAATGTTTCCTGTACATGGGTAAATCCACTGCCAATGCCTTATATTGAAGTTGAATTCAGAAATGGTAGGCCTAGGTCTTTTTTTTTGAGAACAGCTCTGTATTACGAGACAGCATTCTCTGTCAGTTTTCAATATATCCTAATAATCCATACAGAATTCATGTACAGCTTTTGAATGAGAGAAACTACAAATGGTATAACTCTCTTTTGGTCTTGAGTTAGAAGGTGCAAGCTGTCAAAGAACACGTGGTTTGTAGTGTCAGCTGTTTGTCACTTTAGGGTAATATACAGAAACAGTCACATTTTCAATGCTTGTGATTCTCTTGATTTTACTATCATTATTTACTTTGCACGACACATCCACACGTGTAACCACCAAACTATTAACACCAGCAAGGTACATGTCCAGAAATTAAAAGGGTAAATGTCATGCATTGATATATTGATTAACAAGTCTCTATCCTTGCAGGGCCTTAGCAAATGAATGTCCGTGTGGGAAACACTGCATGATTTTTCTCATCGATGTCGTAGGGTTGTTGATGGATATAGCATGAGTCATGACATATAAGATCTTGATAGGATGGTAATTTTATAAGCTTCCAAGAGTATTGATTGTTTTTGTCAATACTTTAAAAGTATGAATGCAACCCCTACAGTTTGGGGTATTTCGAATCACGTGTGTACATAACTGCAACCAAATAAATGAGCGAGCTGTCCACGTGTATGTGCTGCTTTGTAGTTTCTGATAATTATTTCTTTATGCAAGGTATGTAAAGTTAATGGTTTGATAAGGACTAGTATGGATTTACTATAAGGATTGACCGTTTTTTATACACATTGTGTACAAGTATGTGTGCAGGTTTCAGGTATCAGATATGATATGATGATTTATTTCCAATCAAGGGCCCTTTGAAGCAAACTGAGCATGTTAGAGAGAAAAACAAAATGTTCACAAGTGAAAGAGTATGATTAATAGAATAAAACATTCAAATTCACACAAACATAGTTATCCTGCAATGTACAATTAGCATAAATGACTATCTATAGAAAATGGTTTGGAAAAAAAAAATCTTTTTAATAAAATAATTTTATTGAAATGCCTACATTTTGCAGTCAAAATATTTTTAAACCTTTATTTTGATGGTAATTGTTATGCAGAAATATCTTTTCCTGCATGACCCGCCCTTTGTTTTGCAGAGGGGATTTTGAACTTTAAAATAATTTAAAACAAGAACAAGTGCTAAGTGATTATCTCATTATTATACCCCTCGCAACAAGTTGTGGGGGGGGGGGGGGTATAATGGAATCGGGTTGTCTGTCTGTCCGTCCATCCGTCTGTAGACACAATTGTTTCCGGGCTCTAAAGCATTATCCTTTCCACCTACCGTCACCATATCATATATATGGACTATCCATGGGGTGAAGATGTTCCCTATCGATTTTGGTGTCAAAAAGTCAAAGGTCAAGTGCACTGGACATCAAAGTAGCAATATGGTTTCTGGGCTCTAAAGCGTTATCCTTTCCACCTACAGTCACCATATCATACATATGGACCACCCATGGGATGAAGATGTTCCCTATTGATTTTGGGGTAAAAAGGTCAAAGGTCAAGCGCACTGGACATCGAAGTAGCAATATGGTTTCCATTTAAATTCTTTAACGGCTTTTTTCATTGCATGGAGATGCTGTGTTCCTAGATACCTTTTGGATCATAATACTGAAGTTTTACCTATTACCAACACTCTTTGGGAGATTGGGGTAAGCAGGGGGTATTTTTAGTGAGCATTGCTCACAGTACCTCTTGTTTTTAGAGACTGTGGTTAAATAATACTACCAAATTCAATTGGTGAAATGTTGTTTTCGGGTCATGTTTAACTGTTAACTGGGTTATTCAAAATACCCAGAAGTGACCTGCAATACACTAAAAAGTGTTCTAATTATAACCTCGTCAGGGTTGCTTAAACCAAAATATATTCAATTCGTATCATTGAACTGTTTACTCACAGAACCAACTTTTCGTATATATACCAAAAAACAACCATTTAAAAACTTGTTGGTTTCAGTGTGTAAAAAGTGATTTGGAATACCTTAAATGACTGGGGTTTTTTTATTTACAGAATTTTGCACCAAGCAGGATACTTTAACTAATCAACTGCACATGTATGATGCATGAATTAATAGTATACTTTGTTGGTATGATTTAAATAATCGTGGTACCCATCATCGTTGTGTATATGTAATATGAAAGTGTCCTTATTTAGCCATTTCATTCACATTTTTCATGCAACTAAAGATAACAAACCTCATCCAAGTTTGCTTGTGATTATTTAGTGTTTAAAAACCAGTGCTTGAATCAGGTCAAAATGATATTTCACGATTGGATTCAAGTTTTGATAAAGTAGGACATTAAGACTTTTAAAATTTCATGTTGCTGCATACAGTGATACATTTCATTATTCATATAGTAACAGTAATCAATATGCATCCAGGTCTCCTGTTAAACTCCATTAGATGATGGGAGATATTTCAAAGTAAACGGGAAATTTGATATCCTCAACAGGAGGTTCATAATTTATAATAATGAGAAAGTAGTGGGATAGACATGGGACTATAGATTTGTCAATCTGCCATCAACACACGTGCTTTACATTAGTTTTTAGGTACATGCAGGTCTGTGTATCTCTTATTTTCCTGTTTCCTTGAAACTCTGTGTCATGTAGAAATGTTGAGATTATACACGGTCCACACCCACATGATTCTTGCGTGTGGTTAAATATCTGTGAAGAACAAAGTTATAATCAATACCATGCAGTACTGGTAGTTGAATTTTACGAGCTGCAGAGACTTGAATTTCTGTTTAATGTATTGTTTCAGGACTCTTTGTTTTTTAGGTCACCAACTCAAGTGACCTATTGGTCAGTGTCTGTTGTAATGTGTCTGTCGTGCGTTAAGCCATGAACAACTGAACATTTTTAACTTCTTCTTGATAACTATCATTTCAGTATTCTTTTCAAATTTGGTATGAAGCATCTTTGGGACAAGGGAGACTTAAGATGTCAGGACTCTTTAACCCCTGGGGCCTTAGGGGTTGAAAAATTGACCAATTTTCAAAAATTGTCTTCTCTACAACCACACATCTGTAAGAACAAGAGGCACACAAGCCTTTGAAGGTCACCTGAGTAGTTAGTTAAAAATATGTAACCTTAACACAATATGACTAATTTGGACCCGTCCTAGAGTCAAAAGTTTGGGGTTATGAAATTCACAATTTTGGTACATCCTTTTCTGCTTTTCCTTACTATGCATTTAGTTTTTATACTATATCAACAAACTTTTATATACCACTAGTTTAATTAAGATACAAACTTTTATATACCACTAGTTTAATTAATATATAAAACCGGTTAAATACTTAAGATTTATTTACCAATTGAAATTTACCACAATTTTATTACATGAAAAAATGAAGATAATAAACAGTGATCAATCTCATAAATCCTATAAGGATAACAAAATTGAGAGTATGGCAAACAGGGACCCAGGAAACACCTGAGATGGAATCATTGTTCAAGTGCCTAGGATGAGTAAGCATCCCCTGTTGACCGGTCACACCCACCATGAGCCCTACATCTTGGTCAGTCAGACATTGAATCCAATCTTTTCTGTTTCTAATGTGTGAACATATGTTCTGTGTACATATTTCAATGGGGTTTCATAATTTAGTATCTTTGATGCTGAAGTGAGGTGCCAAATAAGGGTTGCAAAATTACCCAAAAAAAAGTATTTATTGTCATTCTTAAACGATCCACTAAATAACAATCACACCAAATAGTGCATCAGGTCTGATTGTGCCAAATTTTTAAATAAATACACATGTATGCATTATTTCCTTCATCTGGATTTGAACATACATAATCATATGTGAGCGTGCTCAAATATTTAGGAAAGTAAATAAATACACATGCATTATTCAGTGTAACTAATGAAGTACTGCATTCTGCAGTATCTCATGAAAGATTGTGTTCAGCAGAAAGTGGGATAGAACAGGTTATAGGCATGTTCAACAAATAATGCTCATGTACAGTCGTAATCATAATCAGTTCTAATTAGTTTCAGGTCTTGATTGTTATTAGCTCATGTAGGGGTATGTTTGGATTATATAATCACTGTAAACATGCTAACAAACCACTGCATATGATGAATTTCCAGTGATCATTTTCTATATCTCCTAGCAGATTGAAGCATAAACTAAATGAAAAACAGGTAAAAGTAGAAGAATGTAGTTGTATTTCAATATATGCCAACAATGTGTACGCTTGTATATATATATACAGGAACAGATTTCTTATGTTGCCAGCTGAGGGATTTAGTTTTCTTTCTTTTTTCTGTTTGGTGAATTGAGCACCAAGTTTGTAAATAGATGGGATGTTTAAATTGTAAGGAGTGGATGTTTATTTTTCTGGTGCATCTGGTTGACACTGTGAACTGTGTACACAGTATGTAAAAAATGAACTGACACAACAATGCAGTGGATGGTAAATCACCCTAGGCATTTCTGTCTAGCTGTCAAAAACTCATTCATTACCTTCTGTGCTCCATTGTTGTCATATTGTTCTACATATGTTTTTACCAAACCAGTTGAAAATTTAGAATTGATTTGCTGACATGCTTAATAATATTAAATAATGCTGTTTACTTCCCCTCTTGTTTTTTTTTTTTTTTTAATTTTTGACTAGTTTACCTCAAGTATTGAATAAATATAGATTAGACTTCTCTTGTTAAAAAGATATGTTTGTTGGAGTAACACTTGGCTCTGATACAAGTGTAGAAAGTTGGATTAAAGATTTATTGACTAGCCCATACTCTGTGATCAATTTCTGTGAGTATTGTAGTGAGGAATTCTACTTCAGCGCATATTAATGCAAATTCACATTATTATGCCTCGGTGTGTTTAAACAATAAAGATACTGGAAAAGAAAAAAATGTTTCAGTGATGCACAATGAGAGGACGGTAATCAGGCTGTTTATTTGCCAATCATGGATTTTTTTTAATCAATGAAAATTGTTCTACATTTAAATGGTAGAAAGAAGACTCCCTGCTGAATTGTGTGACATTTAGAGTTTGATACACATTACCTTCTAGACTAGGATTAAAATGAATCTATTGTAATTTAATGAGCTCTACCTGCAGCTACTAATCACTTCTTAGTAATACTGTGGCAAGTTCCTATTATCATCATAGGTAATTCTACTGGAGTATTCACCTGGTTTTCTACACAGATGCTAGGACCAGACCATAACATAAAAAAGGGAGATATTGATTGCTTTCCACCTTCTACTTGTGGCTAATGTCATAATCAGGTCAACTCTATAATTTCTAAATTTGTTCACACTGTTAAGCCTATTGGCACATCATGGATGGTCAGATAATTTTCTTGGACATTATGTAGTGGACACACAGTCACGCTTGTCAGGTTACTGACTGTCCAAATTTTATGGCCTTTCAGTTTCCATTGACTGAAGTCATATGCCTGGAGTCAGTTTATTTGAAGATGATGACCATTAATCATTTCTTAATATCAAGGAATTTGATGATGTTCAACACTGTGTAAGACAAACCAACATGGGTCAAATTTCTGACTCTTAAAAGACTGATAATGAAGACTATAGGCTATCTGATAAACATCTCGTGTTTACATGTGATTTTCTCCTCCCCTTGGGGAACCTCATTCTATATAGCTCAGCAGCCTGAATCATCTAAAAATAACTCACTGAGTGCACATTTCTTTATGGAGATGTTCTCATGCATGTGTGAAAATTTCTTGAAATTTGTATTGATACTGGTTTCTTTGGAAATTTGACACCTGATTTGAATCTGTTGGAAAATATATGTGAGAGAAGGACATGAGTAAATTGATGCTGTGAAAATATTTCCACCTGATGCTCTGTAATAAGGACAATACGTGTGTTAAAACTCATCTGTTTAGCTGTATGGAAAAGGTATGTGGAATGAAACCAGTTTTGATGTACAGGAAGTACAGGTTCACATATAAATGAAGAAGGTATAGGTTATAGGGGAAGTGTGATGAGAAATGGACTGTACCAAGACTAGCCATGGTTTCTGTCCAGTATTCAAGGAATTTTGACAAACACATTTGTTATTAACAGTACTGTGATTGATAAAGGTCATACACTGTGCATTTAAGTGGTTCAATCCTTAGCAGGTAAATGTATTTCGATAGCACAACTTTCCTCTGCACAGCTTGAGTACCTCTGAGTGTTGAAGTCATTATCACCATGTTTCTCGGGAATCCAACAACAGAGAATGTTTTTGACCTTAATTTCTGATGCTTTGTACTTTTCAGGTTGCGTGTGGATACAAAGTTCCGAAGCAGATCTAAAGACGCGAGATGTATATGGACTAATGTCCGTACTTACCAGGACAGATATTTGCGGCAACGAAAATGGCATGGATTCAAGAACAATATGCACACTAAAACTACCTCTGGAAATTAAACAACATTAAGAAAAACACTAAATCTGAGTATACCTTATTAACGGTCAGATTTCACAATACTACAGAGAGGGGGATATTTTCGAGAAAAATGAGCTTCAAGGAAAATTCTTACGGCGGAACCAATCCTCTGAATTCACCTTCAGAGGCAAAAAGGCGGCGTGTCGTGGGGGATGACGTCTCTGTAACGAGCACACTCAGCAGTCGAGTGAGTAGTCGCTCACACTCCCCTACCTTTTCGGAGACCCTGGATGACAGTTTCCTGAGCACACCTGGAAACTCTCCAGCTACGACATTGAAGTTGAAAGAGAAATTTCGAGTAAAATATGGTAGAACAGAACTACTTTCTACCATTGAGCAATATCTTTTGGATAAAGATATTATTGAAGCTTGCCAGGTAAGTGAAGAAAAAATCATTTTATCTATTAGATTTCTTGAAAATGCATTTATGTTTCTAAAGTTTTGTTGACTATATTGGTGTATATTGAGTTTCGGGGTTTTTTGTTGAGTATACTGAGTGTTGGGGTGTTTTGTTGACTATACTGATGTATACTGAGTGTGTTGTGTTGACTATACTGATGTATACTGAGTGTGTTGTGTTGACTATACTGATGTATACTGAGTGTGTTGTGTTGACTATACTGATGTATACTGAGTGTGTTGTGTTGACTATACTGATGTATACTGAGTGTGTTGTGTTGACTATACTGATGTATACTGAGTGTGTTGTGTTGACTATACTGATGTATTCTGAGTGTGTTGTGTTGACTATACTGATGTATACTGAGTGTGTTGTGTTGACTATACTGATGTATACTGAGTGTGTTGTGTTGACTATACTGAGTGTGTTGTGTTGACTATACTGATGTATACTGAGTATGTTGTGTTGACTATACTGAGTGTGTTGTGTTGACTATACTGATGTATTCTGAGTATGTTGTGTTGACTATACTGAGAGTGTTGTGTTGACTATACTGATGTATACTGAGTGTGTTGTGTTGACTATACTGATGTATTCTGAGTGTGTTGTGTTGACTATACTGATGTATACTGAGTGTGTTGTGTTGACTATACTGATGTATACTGAGAGTGTTGTGTTGACTATACTGATGTATACTGAGAGTGTTGTGTTGACTATACTGATGTATACTGAGAGTGTTGTGTTGACTATACTGATGTATACTGAGTGTGTTGTGTTGACTATACTGATGTATACTGAGTGTGTTGTGTTGACTATACTGAGAGTGTTGTGTTGACTATACTGATGTATACTGAGTGTGTTGTGTTGACTATACTGATGTATACTGAGTGTGTTGTTTTGACTATACTGAGTGTGTTGTGTTGACTATACTGAGTGTGTTGTGTTGACTATACTGATGTATACTGAGTGTGTTGTGTTGACTATACTGATGTATACTGAGTGTGTTGTGTTGACTATACTGATGTATACTGAGTGTGTTGTGTTGACTATACTGATGTATACTGAGTGTGTTGTATTGACTATAATGATGTATACTGAGTGTGTTGTGTTGACTATACTGATGTATACTGAGTGTGTTGTGTTGACTATACTGAGTGTGTTGTGTTGACTATACTGATGTATACTGAGTGTGTTGTGTTGACTATACTGATGTATACTGAGTGTGTTGTGTTGACTATACTGAGTGTGTTGTGTTGACTATACTGATGTATACTGAGTGTGTTGTGTTGACTATACTGAGTGTGTTGTGTTGACTATACTGGTATATATTTAGGCAGTCAGATTTTTCTGTACTGATGTATATTACAATTTCGAGGTGCTTTTTGTTGAAGAAGTGGACAATTACGTTCTAACTGTCACAATAATTGTGCGTGAGTTTGCACATTGTATGGTCTATTCAAACTGAGCCAGGTAGTAATGGTGAATGCTAGTCCACCAATCAATAAACTGTCCTAGATAACAAAAGGAGATTAAATTGATTGCTTCAATCATTGAATGTCAGCTAAATAAGGGTTGATGTGATCTTTCATAATTACCAGCATTTTATGATTTCTGTTATACACAAGAGAGTTTCTTAAACAATTACTGCATGATAACTAATAAGATACTGAGATTAGAATTGCATGCAGATATACCCCCCTGAAGGCCGTAGGGGGATGTGAAATCAGTCTTCAGAGAGGCTCTTGTCACACCTTTTTCTATGCATTATATATAACGTACTGATACTTTTAAGATTAGGATGGGATGAAAGGTCTTACCACAAAAGAGCTAGTGTAATATGCTCAGATGTTCTAAGAAGTGTAAGTTTAGAGGCCCCCTACCTTTCTTTGAAATAAAAAAAATTATGGATATTGCAGAACAAACTTTTCAATTGCACTTTGAGGTAAATAAGACATTTATAGGGTAGATCAGATTTTTGTTCAAAGTTTGTCAGACTGCTGTTTTCAGGTAGCCATAGTATGTATAATCCAAATGTAGCTTTAGTTGTAGAGTATGTATAATCCAAATGTAGCTTTAGTTGTAGAGTATGTATAATCCAGATGTAGCTTTAGTTGATGTACATAATGTATATTGTCTTCACAGTTCCCAGATGACACTGAGGATACAGATGGCAACAAAAAGGTTTCACTAATGGAGTTCCGTCAACAGTATAGAGAGTTGTCCCAGTGGCTGACCAATGTCCAGAGGGTGGCCCAAAAGTCACTGGGTTCAAAGATGCTCTCTGAAAAGTATCTAGCCCAGGTAAGTTTTGACATAGAAACCATACCTACTGGACATACCCAACTGATACAAGATTAAATTGTACATAAAATCAAATGGTTGATTATCCAAAATGTAGAAATAGTTAGTTAAATATTAAGGCAAGGTTTTCACTTGCATGCCAAGATTTCTGAAATTACATCACAAGGCATGGTTTTTGTAATGGCTATCTTTCTAAGATAAAGAAATATCAAGTGTGTAGACCAACTATGTATTCAGAATAGATGCTTTACTGCAAAAAATACAAGCAACATCCAGTACAGTATATCTTTTGCACTACAATGAGGTATGGTTATTAAAGAGATCTTGCATTGCAGAAACAACAAATGTTGAAGATTACAGATAATGTATACAGTATGTACCAACTTGATATAATTTGCAGTTGGTGTCAAAATTAATACAGACACTGCCTTTAAACAGAGTTTGGCTATATCTGTAGAACATACAATAATAGTACATTAGATTCAACATTTGTAGACTATGATGGTGGTTATAAAATTCATTGCAATACATATACCATGGGATTTACTAGAATATATGATCTGTTAAAGACCCTATCACATTACCAAAACCAAGTATCCCACTCCAATTAATTTCCTGAACTCTGTTTGACCCTTGCATCCTTACCACTCTGTCGCGAGAAGTAATCATTCATCATCAATATTTTCTCTGCCTTATCGTTGTGGTATTGATTGATGAAAAGCTGTCCTAGTCTCTCCCCAAAACTGGTCTTTATTGGTAGGGTCTGGACCAATATTAAATGTCATGAGATTTAGAGATTTCTCTTTGAAGAAACATGAATTTACTTAATCAACTTTTTTGTGAATTACTGCAGCATAATGTCAATCTCTCTCTCTCTCTCTCTCTCTCTCTCTCTCTCTCTCTCTCTCTCTCTCTCTTTTTTCAATTGAAACAACTTTGAGATACATGTATAAAAAAAATTGACAAATGCATCATGAAATATTCCCACCACAAAATTGTCATTTATTTAGGTATCCTTTGACATTAAATGTTAGGCATTGAATTTACAGATATATGACTCCTCCATTAACAGTCATTCATGTAACAAAAACCTGACTTCCCATGATAAAATGAAGTGTCTGATAATAATTTTGATTTGGGTTATGTTATTTCACCAAATAGGTGTAATTACTAAGCCTGACAGGTAAAATTTAAAACCTGTGTACCTGGCAGGTATAGTGTATGTGTTGCTTTTCAGGCTTTGTTCATGTAATTACAGTAAATTACCACAAAGCAGAGGTTGTTGTAAAATGGAAATTCGATACATGTGTACCCAAAACTGAAAGTAAATGACCCATATGAAATGTTATTATGCTTGGCTTTCTTTTTCATTGCCATGCACGTTTATGGAGACAAGTTTTATGAAATTGTAGTACAGGGTGTCAAGTCCCTATCTATTCCTATATTTTCCTATAAACTTGAAGGTTACTATATTTTCCCTATAAGTCATTAAAATCCCTATAAAGCCCTATATATCCAAAAACAAAATGATAGTCCTATTTTCAAAAATGATAAAAATAGGAGAGAAAAAAACAAAAAATCCAGGAGCTAATGCTAGATTGATATTTAA
The DNA here is from genome assembly GCF_947568905.1 of Ostrea edulis. Taxonomy (NCBI): domain Eukaryota; kingdom Metazoa; phylum Mollusca; class Bivalvia; order Ostreida; family Ostreidae; genus Ostrea; species Ostrea edulis. Next base: position 51,637,371 of record NC_079168.1, on the reverse strand, counting down.
TTAGATTGTTATAAAGAGAATAACTATGATGATTTTATAATCAAGAACTGTCTATTGGATGGAAAACTGTCCACATCTGAAAGGATTTTGTCTTTGTTTTATGTTTAATATTATTTCTTCCCCAGTAAGATACTATGCTTGCTAGATTTTTATGCAGAAACAATAAACTTTTATACAAATTCTTTAATAAAAACCCAATTTATTCCTATAAATCTGCTGTAAAAATCCCTATGTTTGCCCTATAAAGTGGAGGGAAAATTCCTATAATCATATATATTATAGACCAAAAGTGGCTTGACACCCTGGTAGTATCATGTTTCCACAATTCTGTGAATACTAATTAATTATAAATTTTGTTTTTCTTGAAATCTAGAAATACAATGCTTTAGCTACCCGCAAAGTACAATGTTCACCCCGACTTCTGGGCTCAGCATTTTATTGACCTCAAAAGTGCCAATAACTGTATAATACGTACTGCATTTGTATACAAATAACTTTCGCTCTCACTAGATTTAAGATTTGAACAATACACAATGATTGACATTTTCTCATGCAATATGAGGCTTTAGCGGCTGTGAAGTACTATATTCACCGAGTCCAGAGGTGAAGATTGCACTTTTTCAGTTAACTAAACCATCGTATTGACTGTCAAATGTTTCATTATATGACTCGATGATTTAGAACAGAAGAGCCTATGAACCGATACCTGGTTGACCATTTTGTATGCAGATACAATTCAAGGCCTAGCCAAAAGTGATTAGAAACACCATTATTTTTGTATTATATGACTAGATAATTTAAAACATCAAAAACAGCTAATACAACTTACCAAAATATACCTGATGGATCATCTTTAGATTGGGTTCAATGTTACTATAATTCAACAATTGTTACTCCAATTGTGATAGAATTCAGATACAATTATTAGTGTTAAATCTAGGATCTAAAGAGTGCACACATACTATACCATATGTTCAAAAGGGCACTTTTCGTCGCGGCAAGACAATTCCGGGGCACTTTCATTGTATCATACTATGATAGTAATAGAATGATCATTTAGCCTCTTTAAAAGTTAATACCTGCTGCCTTGATTTTAAACTTTTCAATCAACCTTGTGAAGTAAAGAACAATTGTTTATATTTACAAATATTTTTAAAAAAATTTAATGAGAAAAAAGGGCATGGTGCAATTAAAAAGGGCATGGTGCGGCACCATGCTAGTTTGCTTTATATTTAACACTAATCATAAAGCAAGACCTAGTCAAAAGCTAATAGTGATGTGAGTTTTCACTGATTGACCAAAATACAATCATCATCGTATCAATTTGGAATTTCTTAATTTAATTATGGTCTATGATAGAGAAGTCAAATGTTTTGTCCATCTCAAAGGCAAGTTTGCAGGTGAATATAACAAATATAACATTCTATTTTTTTTTAGTTTGCTGGATCTCAGCCCATCAGAAAGCTTATTTTTCACACAATAAAGAAAAATACCTATTGGGACACTTAGAAATTGCATATTTCCAGGGTGCTCTTAATCAGGATTATATTTTTGTACTATCCAGATATTATCATCAGCTACCCACGGCTGATGTCATCTTTTACTAATGATGGGTAAAAGACGAAATCAGGAGCGGCTATTCGACCATGGTATCTTATTAGTTATCCAGGTCCAATCAAGGATGGTTATATTCCATTCACCCTGGTCTGCAACCTCAAGGTTTCTGGAATACAACCCAGGGTAAATCCGTGTACAACTTTGATATTATCTGATTGGACCTGGATAACCAGTTTATTTACTGTGTAACCAAATTTGTTATCGAGGTGGTATGGAAGGCAAATCTTTTTGTAGAGTTATGTTTGTTAGAGTTGTTCCCCTGTGTACAGTAGGAATGTTTGAGAGAAAAAGGTTCTAGCCCTTATTTTCTTTATTTACATTATCTCATATGCATGTAGGGAGACAATGTATTGTGACATTACATTATTTACCCTGGCTTCAGCAGGGTGTACGTAAATTTACACCTGGCTTGTTAACCAAATCAAAAATCATCTTACAAGTTATATAAGAAATAAGTATGTATATCTTTACAGAGCAACAATTTAGACCTCCTAAACAAGTCTTTAACCAGGCGCAAATCTTTCATGGACTATGCAAAACAACTCCTTCATCGTGAGCCAAACCTCCAGCAGGAAATAGAAGAAAGAGTCAGCTGCCTTAACAAGATGTGGAGCACTTTGGAACAAGATGTCAGTGGCAAGGCAATGTGGCAGAATGCTGAAACTATGATCAGAGGTTTGTTTGTGAAATTGTAACCACCAAGTTGAACAAAGGGAGGTAACTTGGTTAGGTTAATAATACTTTAGAATTTAGTCAGGAAAAGTGTGCTTTACAATTAGAGTTGTCTTTCTTACCCTTAGATCTTGAAATGGATTTGAAGACTTTGCAGGCCTGGCTTACAGACACAGATCACAAGATATTTTCGATGACAACCCAGTACCAAAAGTCAGATGTTGAGTTGAAGAAATGCCTGGATGAGCACAAGGTATGTTTTGTTGATTTTGTAATGGAAACAATCCTGAAGTGGCAAAATCAGAAATGTCCTTGTAGTAAAAGCCTGGTATCCCTTTTTGTTCAATCAGTCAGGTATTGGCAGAAGTAGATTATACAATTTCCTCTTATTCTTTTACTTTGGCAGCTTCCATTTTCACGATTATTTAAATAATTTTGTGCAAAGACGGTGACCCAGATTGATGCTTTTTGAACTGCATCGAAACTAGGCAAACAGTACTTTTATTACCCCTCACAATTCATGTAGTAATGGAACTGTTCTTAGTATGGATGGGTGTTTTTATGTGTAACACTGAATTTGTAGACAGTCTACAGTCCTTTCGTCTGTCCCAACTTAGTTTTCCGAACTTTTTCCTCATTTAGGAAGCTGAAATTTGGTATGTGATTTACTAATGTATGTTTACAGGTCAGGTTTAAGTTTTATCACATGTAGCTTTGTTATCAAGAGTAAAGAACCCTTTGAGTTTATGGTCAAGGTCACGGTGGGTCTTCATGGAAAAAGCTTATAGACACTCATTGTAAGGGAATATTCCCCCACTTTGTGGAGCTCTTATAGCAATTATATTAAATGTTTATATTTGTTATAATGGCTGCTGTATCCGTGCAAATTTAAGGCTTGTCCAATGATCCAAATCTATCTCGTATTAAATCGGGCTACCTTGATCTGAATTTAATAGACTGAATTGTCTATTTTAAATTTGCCTGTGAGTAAATGAGGTTGAACAAGAATAGATGTTTCATTTTTATGAATCGTAGACAAAATAATTGCAGAAAATAATTTGTCTTAAAATTTTATTTTGAATTATTAAAATCGTTAACATATCACATAATTGGTTGATAAACATGGGCATCATTTGATAAATGAACTGTGAGCTTTTCATCTTCCTGCTTCACTATGCTGTGATATCTTACCGCTGGAAGCATGGTTAACCACATATTTACACAAAATGAGTCAGAAAAAGGAAAAACTATGAAGATGAGATCAGAGTTTGTACATTTCACAAACATTAGTAGGTTGGCAGAGCATGGCTTCAATATCATCAGGATGGAGGGGGGGGGGGGGGGGGGGGTAAATGGTGACGTAAATTGATATTCCACCAATATCAATAAGTGACTTTGCATCTTGAAACATTGCCATGGCTGAATGGTACAACAAGCTCAGAATTCAAAAGACTCTCATAAAGAAAAATGACAAAGAGAGAGAAAGGAGGGAAACATACAGATGAAAGAGAGAAAAAGAGTGTAGAGGAATTAAAAAAGACAGAAGTTAAAGAAGAGAATGGTTATAAGAGTGTATCAGATGAGGATGATTGTGAGCAAACTTATACTGAAAATGTATCAAAGATTTTTAGTTCCCTATTGATGAAGCCAGAGATGACTACTAGTTTCACTTTGCACTCTTTTCGTCTGTCCCAACTTAGTTTTCCAAACTTTTTCATCATTTAGGAAGCTGAAATTTGGTGTGAGATTTCATATCCTTAGCCTCAAGTTTTATTGCTGTGTGAGGTTTTTCCTAACGCAGCAATAGAACTTGAGGATAAGGATATGAATGAAGCATTGTCTGATGCAATGATAAAGACATCTTTGTTTGCAGATGACCATTGACATGTTTTGAATATTAAAATTAAAGAAAATGCAAAAGGCAATATTATTAAATTTTCAACACCAGACATATTCCTGGCAATATGTATAGACTTATAAAAATCTTTCCCAATATTTAAAAAAAAAAATCATTTGTTAGTTAATTTTGTATATATTTTTGTTAGTATTTGTAGTTTAAATCATAAACAGTTGTGAATTCATTTACTCCTATGACAAATAACTATTCAGAGCATGTCTGAAATGCAACTGGAAGGGGTTTCGCTATATGTATATTACAAAACATCTCTTTGCAACTCATTAGAAAAATGTCATAGAGATGAAAAGTAAAAATTTTTGCTTTTAAGTTGAAAGAGACTGTGATGTGCAGTTTCGCCTTTACACGATTCATATGCAAATTAATGACTCGAATTATCAATTTATTCATGACAGATTGCATGAATGTTTATAATGATTAAAAATAAAAATTAATAACGCATGTCTGTGTACAGTCTTTCTTGTATGTAAAGTATGAAAATATTATGAGATGAGTAAACCATTATAGGGATGAGTGGTCATATCTTAACTCATCTCATGGGACGAGTGGTTATAAAAATGTTTTTCTCACCATGGCTAAGTAAGTATATGAAAATATTACTTTGAAAATCCCTGTTTTCAAACTTGTTCAACTGTTGTCATTGACAAATGTTACAGAAATATGTAAACTGGGAAAATATATTTATAAATTTTCAAAATTATTTAAAGAGCAGAAAATGAATATATTATATGATTTAGGAGCTTATCCTTATCATTATTATTGGGTTTTTTTTATTTGGGGGGGGGGTGGGGGGTCTTTTTGGATGATTTGATTTAATTCATGATTAGAAAAATTGTAATTGTTGTCTTAATATCACTAACCTGTTTTCCCTTGTGTATATGGCACACTGAAAATGCATATACATTAAATGTATGAACTGCATGGTTCCATGGTAATAAACTGTACATACAGGTACTTTTCAAAGAGTTGGACATGCCACACAAGTTTAATGACAGATGATGTATACAAGTCCATGACCTAATTTTATGTAAAGGGGATATTTTACACCTCTTTAGGCATATGTTTAAACACCAGTTTCATCATAAAATTTATTTAAATGCTCCATGTGAACACATTTTGATTGACATCGAAAGTAGACGTAGCGAAAGTGGTAATATAGCTTTCAGGTTGCTTGTTTATCTGTCTGTCCATAACATTTCTGAGTCTCAGCTCACCTAGTGTATGATTTAACATGGGCTAAATCTTTCGAACCAAGGGGGAGAGGGTTTTGATATTTTACACAGTGATTCCGAAGGTCCGTCAGACATTGGCAAATGTCCGGTGTTTTTTTTTCTGGTCCGATCAGTATCAGCTGTTGGCCGGACCAAGTGTCCGATAATTTTTTTTTCCAATGAAATACATGATTAGATAAATTTTCAATTTTTAGCAGCATTTCTTAAAACTCATTCTGTTCTTTAGTCATTGCAAACAGAAAACGTGTTTACATTTAACTCAAATATTTATCAAACTTGCAATCATCTTCAATTCCCCCGAGAGGGTGATAATACAATTGAGCAATATCCCGTGAAACTACAGACGTCTTTGAAGCGTTTGAATTAGGTAATAAATAACACGTAAATAAAGCATTTAAACTATACTTTTGATCAAGAAGTACTTGAACAACATGGGCACATTTGATTTAACAATTTGCATTTGAGTTACACAAATTGCTCGAGTTAAAAAAAAACAATGTGTATTTCATAACACTGGTGTTGAACACGGGTTGGAAAAGTTTACTCCACTGACGAATATGAAGTCAAATGCTTGAGCTAATAAAGTATGTCGCTGATGCCATTCTGGGCCAGAAAGTTCAAATTTACATGAAAGCTTCCTGACATTTTGTTAAAACCATGGCCCCCGGGGGTAGGGTAGGGCGACAATAGGGAATCAAAGGTTTGCATGGGAATATATAGGGAACATCTTTAAAAATCTTCTCAAGAACCACTGGGCCAGAAAGTTCAAATGTACATGAAATTTTAAGTTTCCTAGTATAGTGTAAATTCAAGTTTGTAAATACCATGGCCCCCAAGGGTAGCGTGGGGCTAATCTCGGCTGAGATTCGGCTTGGCTGAATATTTGGACTAATGCCTTCATCGAATCTCGGAGCAGTCCTTCATAATTCTTGTCTGGAAATTTACTTTCAGCTTCGGCTGGTTCTAACAATTAATGTGCACTTGGGCGACACTACTGTTTGCTTCAAATAAGTGATCTCAGCCGAGATTAGGGTAGGGCCACTATAGGG